>NW_024427107.1:20230574-20427748 GCF_017311325.1 Ursus maritimus
ATAAGATTTTATTTATTTATTTTTCAGAGAGAGAGAGCACAAGTAGGGGGAGCAGCAGAGAGGGAGAAGCAGGCTCCCTGCTGAGCAGGGAGCCGGATGTGGAACTCGATTCCAGGACCCCGGGATCATGACCTGAACGGAAGGCAGACGCTTAACCAACCGAGCCACCCAGGCGTCCCAAGTGAGAGCTTTTAAAAAATCATTATATTGGGGCACCTGGGTGGCACAGCAGTTAAGCGTCTGCCTTCGGCTCAGGGCGTGATCCCAGCGTTGTGGGATCGAGCCCCACATTAGGCTTCTCCGCTATAAGCCTGCTTCTTCCTCTCCCACTCCCCCTGCTTGTGTTCCCTCTCTCGCTGGCTGTCTCTATCTCTGTCAAATAAATAAATAAAATCTGTAAAAAAAAATTTTTTTAATAAAATAAAAAAATAAAAAATCATTATATTGTTAAGTTCTAGTCATTAAAAATTGTGCTTTGTTCATTAGAAGAAAAATTAAAATTCATGGTAAATATTCAGTATGTTAAAAATACCTGAGACGGGGGTCCCTGGGTGGCTCTGTCGTTAAGCATATGCCTTCGGCTCAGGGCGTGATGCCAGCGTCCTGGGATCGAGTCCCACATCTGGCTCCTTGCTCAGTGGGGAGCCTGCTTCTCCCTGTGCCTCTGTTCCTCCCCCTGCTTGAGTGTGCTCTCTCTCTCTTGCTCGCTCACTCTGCCTCTCAGATAAATAAATAAAATCTTTTAAAAAAATACCTGAAATGTCATTTTCC
Source organism: Ursus maritimus (assembly GCF_017311325.1). Taxonomy (NCBI): domain Eukaryota; kingdom Metazoa; phylum Chordata; class Mammalia; order Carnivora; family Ursidae; genus Ursus; species Ursus maritimus. The sequence goes on from NW_024427107.1 coordinate 20,231,346, forward strand.
CTCCTTTTAAATCTGCAGTGCTTCTCTGTGGGTTCTTCATTGACACACAATGAGCACTCTGGGCCAGACACTGTGTCAGGTACTTCGGATCACGCAGAAGACTGAAAAGCATAACTCCCCTCCAGGAGCTCACGGTTCAGAGGAATAGCATCCAGGTCATAAATAACAGGGCACTGGCTCCCTGTCACAGAGATTTTACCAACTGGACTTTACTGCATGTTAAAAAAATCCTACACTCAACGATGTAATGGCTTTCTCTAATAACTGAATTACAAAAGGCTTGCTTTGGGAGATATTCAAGCAAATATTGATCTGACCATTAAAAGAAGCTCAGACTCTCAGGATAAACAACATCGTAAATAGTAGAAATCAAAAACAAAGTTAATGAAGAAACGAAGTTGAAATTCTGTCTTTCCTTTCAAAAAAAAAAGCTTTTTATTCCAGCATCTATTTTTATCAAATATTAAAGATATATGAATTCATCAATCAATATCCCATATACCAACCATCTTCTACAGAGCACTGGGTGTTAGAAATGTAGGCACCCTCAGAAACATTTCAATTTAGTTGGAGAGAAGAGATAAGCACATGAAATGTTAAAAGACACAGAGATTAATACCATTTCAATAGGAGAAAATCACAAGCCAGTGTGTGATTAACTGACAAATGAACAGAGCAATGCTACTGCAACTTACAAAGGCAAAAATGTGAACACTTTGGACAAGGATGTATTTAAGCAAGATCTTCCAGGATGAGTAGAATTTGGACACAAAGAGGGCAGAGGGCAAAGGCACTCATATATAGAAATATGAAAGGAAACGACCATAAATAAGGTAAAGAGTAGAATATTTGGGAGAGCAGAGAAAGAGCAAATGTGAAGATCCTTCAATGTCAAGCTAAGAAATTGGATTTCATCCTCAATAATGGAAGTGTTTGAGCAAAGGAATGAATAAGAAACATGGAATTTTAAGATGTTAGTCTGGCATCACTCTGTAAGGATTAAAAGAAACCAATGGACAAGAAAACCTGATAATCCAGGTGTGCAGTGGTCAGGAACTGAACTAGGCTGGGGCAATGGACAGTAGTGTGAGAAATTTAGAAGAAAGAATTTCCAAAACGTGATAAATGATGAGAGACTAAGAGGTTCACTGGTCTCAACAACGTGTGGCCGAGAGAAGGAAAGAATCACTAACAAAATTAAAAAGTCAAGGAGAAAAGCTGGTTTCAGAGAAGAAGAAAACTCAAAGAAACAGGATCACAAAATGGTGAGGCAGAAACAGCAATCATAGGATTTAGTGTGGATGCTGCCATGTATTTTCCTGGAAAATAATCATGTAAATATGTTACTTTTAAATAGCTTTTTCCCCTAATTATAAAGCAATCAAGTGCAGTGCAAACAAATTCAGCACCAAAAAAAGAACCAGAAAAATGAAAAAGCGCTCAGAATCCTGCTACCCACAGATGACTACTTGAACACTGTATCAATCCTTTCAGTCTTTTTTCTGTGTCAATACTAATAAGAGGGAAAGGGGAAAGAAGGGTGCCGGGAGAAAATGGGTAAGATTTGTTGACTGCCTAGTACATTCCACACACTTAGTCTAAGCTCTTGGTACGCACGACAGTTGTATATACTTCACAACAGTGTACATTCTTCGTAACACTTGTATGAGATAGATACTGTATTATTTCTTCTTGCAGAGGAAAAAACTGGAGCCCAGAGAGCTTACGAAACCTGCGCAAAGTAAACAGTTAGGCTGCCCCGGTAACAACATTGCTGCCCCTGCTCTCAGATGGCTCTCCCCCCTTCTCCTCCCAAAAGACCAGCTTCAAACACCCCAACCCCTTACTGCCTCGGACCGTTGGAGCTTCTGTAGCCCCTGCCTGGAGGCCTCATCTCCCCAGAGAGCTCTTCCCTGACATCACTCTCCTCCAGTGTCCTACCTGGAGCTCTTTTCCTGCACAGCCCTTATCTCTGCCCAAAGTGACGTGATGTACCGTCTAGCTCTGGCACTAGAATAGAGGCTTCTGGACACCAGGACTTGGTCTGTGCATCGCTGTAACCCCCAGCACCTGAAACACTGAGTGAGGAGAGTACATATTTCTTGAATGGACAGACTAATGAACCAATTAGCAAAGTCTATGAAACCCAGTTCTAACAAATATAGGAAATTGTTGCCAGACTAGTGGCATCAGCAATCACCTGGACACTTGACAGAAATGCAAATTCTAAGGCCTACCCTGGATTTACTGGACTGGACCCACTAAGGGGGGGCCCAGAAATCCAGGTTTGAACAAGCCCTCCAGGCAATTCTGATGCTAGCTAACATTTGAGAACCAATGGTCTGGATTATCTTTAAGATAAAATCAACCCATGAAATTCTGGAATTCTATTACCTGTGAGCAATTCTCTTAAGCTCTTTGACCATTTTACAGAGGAATGGACTAAATTCTCAAATATCCTTAGAGTCTTAGAATTATCATATATGGCAACATACTGCTTTTCCCTCCAATAGAACGAAAGCCCTAATTAACACGAAATGTCCCACTGAGAATTAATCAGTTTAAGAGCTACCCCAGCACACTTAAGGGCCATTTTACTGTCTGTTATAACTTAGAAAAATCAGTTACCCTAGAACAATTAAAGCTCTCTCCAATAAAGGTTAAGTTCCTTCAAAATCACACGCACGCACACACACGCACACACATACACACACTTTCTCATCACAAATTAATCTCTTGATTATATTCTCAATGATAATACAGAAAACCCAATTAATTTTAATATTGAGAAACATTCCAAAGGATAATTTATGTGCTTTCATTTTCATCTATTCTCACTTTCTGTTAAGTGAAGATGGACAGTGGGGCCACTTTTAATAAAAGCTTTTCTAGAAGATGCCAAATCAAGCAAGCATTACTGAATGCAAGAAGCCTGGGGTATAAGTATCATTTACAAGTCACAGCACCTCTAGGCTGTCCACAATCCGGCCCAAACATGTGGTCATGCTCACCTGGGAAGACGCTCTATTCCTGCCAACCTGATAGACTTGCAGCCTCCACATTGTGCTTTTCACACCTCCTGGTCTTCCCTGTTTGTATTATACCCCTCTCACCCTTTTGGCCCAGCCCAAGCTTGTCCCTCAGTCAAGCTGACTCCTGTGCAAACCGTGCTCACCATCCCAGGGCAAAAAGCACCTCCCTCTTGGGGGCTTGACAGCATCCAATGACAGGACTGGCCACCAGTCCCAGAGCCACACTGGATCCCACTGTTGTCATCTGATGTGTGTGAGCTTCATCTCCTCTTATATTTAGTTTCAGTGAAAGAAAAGAGGGGCACTTACACATTCCTGCACCCTCCCTCACCAGTTCCCCTCCTGAACCTGCCCTCTTGAATCTCTGGTTCATTCCTCAGTTTCAGCCACACCCAAAGCTCTAGCTAAAAGGCCACCGATGCCATGCAGCACCTGGATGGTACAGTCAGTTAAGCATCCGACTCTAGGTTTCGGTTCAGGTCGTGACCTCAGGGTCCTGGGATAGAGCCCACCCAGTGTGGGGTCTGCTTGGGGTTCTCTTTTCTCTTCCCTCTGCCCTTCCCCCCTCTAAAATACATACATATTAAATAAATAAGTGACCATTCCAATGGCTCTCAAGAGATTCCACTGATGAGCTGAGTCCCACCCTCACCTCCTCACCTCCCTGTCTTTATTTTATGTATGACAGGCAATTGTGCAACTCAGAAACCTTGAACACATTCTGTTCATTTAACAGAGAAACAATATACATGATATAGCGGGAGAATGTAAGTTCATTGGAAAACTCTGGCATAATAAATTCTAGTTTTAGTCAAAAGAAAAATGCATATTATGAAAGGAAAATTATTTAGCTATAAAAGAAACTTTTCAAAAAACGGATAGTAAAAGAATCCTTTACCAGAAAGAAAGGAAAGTACATTTAATGGAAACTTAGAATATAGAAGAGAAGTTAATGAATTAAATGAAATGAGCTTATTCTAACCTAAATAATTTATAGGAAACTAAAAGGAGTATCTAGAAAGAGGAAATTCTGGAAATTAAATGCATAAAAACATAATAATAATGTTCAAATGACTAAACTGGTCATTAAAATTCTGATTTAACAATAATGAAATTAGAACCTGGTCCATTAGGGACTAGTAATACTTTGTTAACACAGACTGTGACATATTTGTACTATTCCTGGAGAACTGGTATTTAATCACAGCAGGTTTAGATTGTACAAAGTCACAAGGGGAATCAGTTACTAAGCCTATTATCACACTGGCAATTTAAAAAAGAAAAGAAAGAAAAGAAAAGAAACCAATGAATTTTTCAAACTATGTTGACACGAAGTCTACCTAACAAAAATCTCTAATAAAAGAATAATACAAAAGAGAGAATGAATCATAACAAATTAGGTAATAAAATGAGCAATAAAATATCTAGCCATTTTTGAAAAAAACAGAGTTTTTACTGAGTAAGTAGAAGAGCAGACACAGTAACCTTAGTAAGCATTTGGCTGCAGGCCTCCTAGGGTCTTCTCCGAAACATTAATTCAAATTGACTTATATTAGAGCAGTCATAAGACTTTAAATCAGTAGGAGTAAATTAAAGCAAAGGGTAATAATCAACCAATAATGTTTTAAGAGTAAGGTAAGATCCCAGTAGGAACCCACAGGCTTGGTAGTAAGCTCGAATTGTGACATCAATGAATGGATTAATAGCTCTCAAATTAAAATCCCAGATGATGCCAAATAAAAAGGGAGAAGAAGGGGGCGCCTGGGTGGCACAGCGGTTAGGCGTCTGCCTTCGGCTCAGGGCGTGATCTCCACGTTGTGGGATCGAGCCCCACATTGGGCTCTTCTGCTATGAGCCTGCTTCTTCCTCTCCCACTCCCCCTGCTTGTGTTCCCTCTCTCGCTGGCTGTCTCTGTCTCTGTCGAATAAATAAATAAAATCTTTAAAAAAAAAAAAAGGGAGAAGAAAACTCAGAAGGGAGAGAACCATTTATTAGCCAGATTCTGTGACCAGTGAGAAATAAATATCTGGATTAGAATCCACATGTGTGGGATTTTCATGGTTGAATATGCTCCTAAAAGCTACAAAATACATTTTTGATAGTCATAGCTAAAGGATTCATAAGAAAGTGAAAACCTTGTTATAATGTAAGAAATTCATCTTCCCACCTGGGAAAAAAAATATGTATTCTAAGGTTTTACTTTTGCATAGCACTTTTTCTTAAAGCAAGACAAACTACAGGTTTAAAACTAAGCCAGCATTAAAAAAAAAAAAAAATGAGCAGGGTAGTCTGAAATCAACTCATTAAAGAAAATGTACAATAATCATCATGTACATTTTTCTTTTTTAAAGATTTTATTTATTTCTTCAACAGGATAGAGACAGCCAGCGAGAGAGGGAACACAAGCAGGGGGAGTGGGAGAGGAAGAAGCAGGCTCATAGCGGAGGAGCCTGATGTGGGGCTCGATCCCATAACGCCAGGATCACGCCCTGAGCCAAAGGCAGACACTTAACCACTGTGCCACCCAGGCGCCCCCATCATGTACGTTTTAACCGAATAACTCAGCTAGAGTAACAATTTATCTTTTAAGTACCTGAAAGGATATCAACACTAAAGAGGAAAAGGAATATTTCTTTTTTAACCTAAATACAATTGTCAATGAAATGTGTAAATATTTTGTTTGGCAAATACATTTTCTTAAAAAATTACAACCAACGTATTAGAAACACAATCAAATATGCCAAAAGAAAATTTGCAAAGACCTAAAATCATTTGAGTCATTCAAAACCAGCTTGGTCAGAACATTTAAACACCCTGCCTCCCAGGGCTACTTATAACATGATGATTATAATTACTATGTCATCATTATTATGTTAAGTTTAATTATTATTATTATACATTTTCCATGTATTGAAATACAGTACATGGGTTTTGTTTTTGTTTTTGTTCTTGCAATAAAGGTGGGTGAGCACTGCTCCTATTTCTTGTCTCCTGGAGGTCAGTAAGTAACCTCATTTGCAAGTTGACGGGACAAGGGAAGAGCATGCATTATGGGACAGAGCAATGGTGACTGACTCATAGTAATTTATGATCACAGGCCTCATTAACATTGGGTCCTGCCTAACGCAGTGAGTTCACCAGCTACAGACACAAAATAACCCCTACTGAGAATTATAGCTATATACAGCAAAGCACCTGTGCGTGGTTTCAATGTCAGAATTCCAGGCCAGAACAGTCCAATGCCCCAGAGACCCAAATGGAGGTTCTGAGAGCTTAAGTAGGCAGTCTATGTACGGCGAAATGGGCCAAACTACAGGAAAAAGTCCATAGAGAGCAAAGCTCAGCATCCTGGAAAAATCATAATTAAGATCCAAACAACAGTCCACTGGAATCCACGAGGACTGAGAAGGGAGAGGGTTCCGGGTGGCGAACATGAATGGGAGGTACTAGGGCAAAGGCAAGTTGATTGAGCATTTAGGGTAGGAAGTGGAGTCTGTGGAGATTTCTAAGACACTTGACTGGTTATTATAAGTAACCGAAGCCTTAAAAGTGGCTTGGGAGGGAGCTAGTGCTGTTAAGACAAAAGAAAGCCAAATAATAACACTGATAACCCAACCATTATCTGTGATAGCATGGCCCAAACCACATGGTTCATTGATATGAATCCAACTTTATTTTAGAAATCCCTTCCCACTTTTTAGGCAAAAATGTTTATAAGAGTAATTAAATATAGAACAAAAATCAATTAATTCAGCCTTTACTGCCTCTCTTTGCCCATGCAAACTCTGAATGGAGCACCGATAGACAAAAAACTCACTACAGTCAAAGAGAGAAGGAAAAACAAAAGGCTTTGATAATAATCTATAAACTATCATTTGACCCTGGAAAAATAAGAATAGAAGAAATGCAACAATTCCTACTCCCACGATAGCAAGATAAGGTCATATTTCTGGGACACAGTATAAGCAACTCTCAAAAATATACCCATTTCTTCCCACTTGTTTTGTTTTTTTTTCTCCTACACTCCCAACTCTCTCTCTCCCTCTCTCTCTCTTCCTCTCTATCACTCTCTCTCTCTCTGTCACACACACACACATACACACACACTCACACATATATAAACACACACAAACACACACACACATGCACCCACATAGACTGTGTGTCCTCGATGAAAGAAGATAAGCAAGAAGGCCCATTTCTGTGTTTCTGGGGTATTGACTTTCTTATATAATCCACCCAAACTTCCCATCCATAATAAACCACATGAGCCATGATATCAGTAAGTGGGCCCAGGAAGGTCACAGGCCCACTCCAAGAACCACAGAAGGCACTGGAGTTACCCTCATACACAAGAACTTGCTGGTTGGAGAGCTGATCAGAGATTTTTAAGTCTAGAATAGGACAGAAAAAGCATAACGATAGCCCGTGAGCATATGTGTTTAGGGCTACCTCCCTATGCTTCTCAGCAATTAAACTTGATTATAGCCAACAGCTCCCATCATAATTATCACAAGCCCATAGCAAGAGCATCTCATCAGGAAGCTATTTATAACCTGGAAGCTTTGTCTTCTTTCTCCCCATGGTCGCTCTCCACTTTGTAGGGCAGATAACAGACACTCCAGACCCAAGGAAGCACAGAGTCCACCTATCATTGGGGAGGGGAGGGAGATGGAGTGGATACCTCCAGAAAAGGTGCTGGCTAGTCAAGAACACCAGTGGTGTGATGGAACCCGCATGTCTCATCCCACCTGGCTCAGGGCTAGCCTAACACACAATGACCCAAATAGGGGTAGTCAATGCAGACACACTGAACATAGTTTGCGCGGCAGGCAACCTGTTCAGAAAAGAGATCTACACCCTGCCAGCAACAATGAAAGCTAACACCACTCTCTTCCTGAACAGGATTAATTTTTTTAAAAAATAATAACAGCCTACATTTTTTTTGAGTGTTTAACCATGTTCCAGGCCAGGTCTTGTTTTAAGTGCATCCCACACATTAATTCATAACTAGCCCACAACGATCCCAGTGTTAACTGAGGTGGGATTCAAGCAGCCACTCTCTAAACCATACGATTCAACTGCCTTGAATATGCTAGCTTCTGGATCTATGCCACAGTAGGTCCCGAGGAAATCAGAGATATGTAGAGAGCCTCTGTATGAGACATACATCCCTATGTATCTCTATTCAGAGAGTACTCGAGACTCTCTAATTCCAGCCCATCAATTTACAAACTTGAAAACTGAAAACCCTGCGATGTTGAGGGACTTGCCAGAGGTCACAGGCTCACAGATCATCGTAGACCATCCAGAACAGATGGTGCTAAATAAACAGTCAAACTAGACTGTAAGTTCTTGGGGGATCAGGACCCACTTCTTTTTTTTTTTTTAATGATTTTTTATTATATTATGTTAGTCACCATACAGTACATCCCCGGCTTCCGATGTAAAGTTCGATGATTCATTAGTTGCGTATAACACCCAGTGCACCATGCAATACGTACCCTCCTTACTACCCATCACCGAGGACCCACTTCTTAAGGTTAGTTTTTTCAGAAATACATAAGTCAAGCAGAGAAAGACAATTATCATATGGTTTTACTCATTTATGGAACATAAGAAATAGCAGGGAGATCGGTAGGAGAAGGAAGGGAAGAATGAAGGGGGGTAAACAGAAGGGGGAATGAACCACGAGAGACTATGGACTCTGGGAAACAAACTGAGGGCTTCAGAGGGGAGGGGAATGGGGGATTGGGCTAGCCCGGTGATGGGTATTAAGGAGGGCACATATTGCATGGAGTGCTGGGTGTTATATGCAAATAATGAATCATGGAACACTACATCAAAAACTAAGGATGTACTGTATGGTGACTAACATAACATAATAAATTATTATTAAAAAAAGAAGAAATACAGTATACAGTATATAGCCACTCCCCTCCCACTCCTCCAATCCCTAATCAAGCTTCTGAAAATCACCACAGATTAGACTAGAAGTTTTCTGGTGTGATCACACTAGATTATTTTACAGAAAAGGGAGCTGAGGTCCTGAAAGGTTACATGATTTGGTCAAAGTCATGTCAGTAATTACAGTGGAGTTTATGTCAAATTACAAATTAGCCATCTGTATATGATTTAGCATTCCTACAAAACAGGATGACCCAGAAGGTTCAAGTCCCGAATTAGTCATCCCCAAAGTGGCACGAAATGTCAAATAAGTGAATAAATAAGTATCCCATGAGAATCCACATAAGGGTCTCTCCCTGACAACAATGACTCTAGAAATGAAAAAAAAGAAAGGGTGAATAAAAGAGAGCAATACACAACCAAAAAACTGAACCCAGAGATTAGGAGGAAGATTATCCATCACTCTTCCTTTCTTGCATTAGCCACCACTGCCCTCCACCAACCCTAACTAAAGAAATTAAAACTAATTTCTTTGAGAGTTTCACAACATTGAAATACCTAGAGACATTTTTAAGACCAGCAAAACCAAATTTCAGAATAACTATTCTAAGATTTATATTTGTATCTTTTTAAAGATTTATTTATTTAGGGGCACCTGGGTGGCTCAGTCAGTTAAGCGTCTGCCTTCGGCTCAGGTCAAGATCCCAGGGTCCTGGGATCAAGCCCCACATCGGGCTCCCACTGAGCGGGAAGTCTGCTTCTCCCTCTCCCTCTGCCTGCCGCTCCCCCTGCTTGTGCTCTCTCTCTCAAATAAGTATCATTTATAATAATTAATAAATAAATAATATTTACTTGAGAGAGAGCATGCACAAGTGGCGGAAGGGCAAAGGGAGAGAATCCTCAAGCAGACTCCCCGCAAGCACAGAGCCCCACATGGGGCTCGATCCCACAACCCATGAGATCATAACCTGAGCCAAAATCAAGAGTCAGATGCCTAACCAACTGAGCCACCTGGGTGCCCCTAAGATTTATATTTGTATTTTTAAGTAAGTCTTTCCCATGGGAAATTTTTCAGATTTATCTTAGGAACATGTTTGCATCTTGTTAAAAGGTGCTGATGTCCTTCACCTAAAAGGAAAGCCATCAAAATTCAGTACAAATCAGGAAAGTTTCCCCTTCCAGCTAAACTCCAACAGCATATTTCTAGACAAAATACTGGCAAATAGCTTTCACCCAATAATACAAAGACATTTTGCAAATGAGGACTGTTGGTCCATCTTCCATACATTGATCAAAAGTAGATTTATTCAGGGGCACCTGGGTAGCTCAGCTGTTAAGCGTCTGCCTTCGGCTTAGGTCATGATCCCAGCCAGGGTCCTGGATCAAGCCCTACATCGGGCTCCCTGCTTGGCAGGAAGCCTGCTTCTCCTTCTCCCAATCCCCTTGCTGTATTCCCTCTCTCGCTGTCTCTCTCTGTCAAATAAATAAATAAAATCTTTAAAAAAAAGAAGTAGATTTATTCAGATTTATATATATATATGAGATTTATGGCCAGAAAGCCTAAGGTCTCAAATTCACTACGCATAGTCTTACTCACTTAAATTCTCCCCTCTTCTTAAAAAAAAAAGAAAGAAAAGAAAAAAAATTTTTTTAAACTTCTATTTCCTTCATAAAAATTCAAGACCAAAAAAATAAGAAAACACCTGACGAAACCAAATCCCATTATTACTATTATTATTATTATTAAAGTATTATAGCTAAGAATTCCCACATGCTAGACAGTCAGAAACTGTACAATTCAATTTCAAACAGTTGCAAATTATGTAATTTCATCCTGCTGAAAATATTAATTACATAAATATGCTCTTTTGAGCAAGAGTAACATGCACCTGCCTTTCTAGGTTATATGAGGTAACAGGGATTAGCATTTTTGCAGGGTGACAGTTCTACAAGCAATCATAAATCCCAGGAGGGGAAGGAGACTCTGAATTTACCATCAGGTAACACACAGCTGCCTGAAAAAGAGCAAAAGGAATGCCTCACTTTGGCTCAGTTAGTAGAACATGAAACTCTTGATCTTGGGGTCTTGAGTTTGAACCCCACGTTGGGGTAGAGTTTGTTCTATAAAACTTTTTTTAGGGGTGCCTGGGTGGCTTAGTCAGTTGAGAGTCCGATTCTTGGTTTTGGCTCAGGTTGTAATCTCAGGTCCTGGAATACAGCCCCCAGTCGGGCTCCCCACTCAGCAGGGATTCTGCTTCATCTTTCTCTTCCCTCTGCCCATCCCCCCAGACTGTGTGTGCTCTCTTTCTCTCTCTCAAATAAATAAATATCTAAAAAATAATAAATAAATAAATAAATAAATAAATAAATAAATAAATAAATAAATTTTTTTAAAGGAATGCCCAGTTTCCCACAGGATAACTGTCACATGGTGATTATCAGTCAAGCCACCGGGGCATGGAGGAAGGGCTCAAGAGACCACCTTCTAATGGCCCAAGAAAAAACAGACCCAACTACATCTTCTCTCCAGACCTGAGCACAAAGTTCCAGAAAAAGACCATATCAGGTCAGGTTGAGAAGACACAGAATTGAGGAACTTAAGTGGTGATAAGAATCTAAGAAACTGGGTGCCTGGATGGCTCAGTCAGTTAAGTGTCTGCCTTCAGCTCAGGTCATGATCTCAGGGTCCTGGGATTAAGTCCCACATCGGGCTCCCTGCTCAGGAAGAGTCTGTGTTTCCCTCTCTCTCTGCATGTTCTCTCTTGGGTAAATAAATAAAATCTTAAAAAAAAAAAAGAATCTAAGAAACCACTAGCCTTAGCTCCTCACCTCCTTTATAGATAATAAAATTTAGAAACTCAGTCAAATCACATCAGAAGTTTATAAACTTTTCTGTCCCTTCCTCTCTCCATAATGTTGATGCTTAGAGTTCAGCTTTGGATGATGACCTTGGGTGCTGATTTTGCCACTTCTGAGATAACCTTGAATGTACTGTTTAATCTGGATTTCTTCATCTATAAAATGTATATAAACATACATAAAATATAGAAATATATAAAATATAAACATAGCTGTCAATTTTTGACAAGGGAACCAAGGCTACACAGCAGGAAAAGGAGACCATGTTCAACAAATGATACTGGGAAACTGGATGTCCACGTGCAAAAGAAGGAAGGTAGACTCTGAATTTACAGCAGATGCAAAAATTAACCCAAATTAAAGACCTACACGAAAGACCTAAAACTATTAAACACCTGAAAGAAAACATAGGCCCTGAAACTAATAATACACTATATGTTAACTAAATTGAATTTAAATAAAAAATTTTAAAAAAGAAAAAGAAAAAAGAAGAAAACATAGGGAGAAAGGATCCAACACTGGATTTGGCAATGATTTCTTGGATATGACACCAAAAGGACAGGCAGTAAAAAATAGACAAGTGAAACTATACCAAACCATAAAACTTCTGAACATGAAAGGAAACAATCAACAGAGTGGAAAGCTAACCCCCAGAATGGTACAAAATAATTGTAAATCATGTATCTGACAAGGGGTAATATCCAGAATATATAAGAAAATTCTACAACCCAACAACAAAAAATAATCAATTTAAAAATGGCAAAATATTTAGATGTTTCTCCAAAGAAGGTATATAAATGGCCAATAACATATAAAAAGATGTTCAGTATCACTAACCATTAATGAAATGCAAACCCAAACTACAATGTGATATCAACTCACACCCATCAAAATGGCCACTAATCAAAAGAACAGAAGATAACAAGTGATGGTGAGTATACAGAGAAGTTGAAACCCTCATGCACTTTTGGTGGGAGTATCAAATGGTGCAGTCATTATGGAAAACAGTGTGGGGGACCCTCAAAAAATGAAAAATATAGTTATATGATCCAGCAATCTCATTTCTGGGTATATATCCAAAAGAATTGAAAGCAGAATCTCAAAAAGATATAGTCACAGCAGCATTATTCACAATAGCCAAGAACTGGAAGCAAACAAGTGGCCATCAACAGATGAATGGATTAAAAAAAAAAAAAGGCATATGTGTACAATGGAATAATATTCAGCCATAAAAAAGAACAGGATCTTGCCATTTGCAACACAAATGGCCCTCAAGGACATTATGCTAAGCAAAATACACGAGTCACAAAACAACAAAGACTGTGTGATTCTACTCATATGAAGTATCTCAAGTAGTCAAAACAATTGAAACAGAAAGTAGAAAGGCAGTTGCCAAGAACTAGGGGAGGGAGAATTAGTGTTTAATGGATATAGAGTTTCACTGTTGCAAGATGAAAAACATATGGAGATCTATTGCACAACAATGTGAATATACTTGACACTACTAACTTGTACACTTAAAAATGGTTGATGGTGGGGCGCCTGGGTGGCTCAGTCAGTTAAGTGTCTGCCTTCGGCTCAGGTCATGATCCCAGGGTCCTGGGATCAAGCCCCATGTCAAGCTCCCCGCTCAGCAGGGAGTCTGCTTTTCCCTCTCCTTCTGCCCCTCCCCCTGCTCATGCTGGCTCTCTCTCTCTCTCTCTCTCTCAAATAAATAAATAAAATCTTTTTAAAAAATATCTAAAAAAATGTTGATGGTAAATTTAGCCTTATGTGTTTTTTACCACGCTAGAAAAGAAGAAAAGTAGCTGCCCCATAAAGTTGTTCTGAGAATGAAATAAGATGGTAAAGCATTTAGCACAAAGCCTGGTACATATTAAACACTTGCATTTCACTTAGCACAAGATTCATCCATGTTGTAGACGAACATGTCAGGATTTCCCTTCCTTTTATTTATTGTTTTTAAGATTTTATTTATTTGAGAGAGAGAGAGAGAGTGCACACAGAGGGAGAGGGAGAGGGAGAAGCAGAGAACCCGACACGGGGGCTGGGGCTCGATCCCAGGACCCTGAGACCATGACCTGAGAGAGACCATGACCTGAGCCGAAGGCAGCCACTTAACCGACTGAGCCACCCAGGCACCCCAAGGATTTCCCTTCCATTTAAAGCCAAATAATACCCCATTGCATGCGTATACCACTTTTTGTTTATTCATTCATGTGTTGATAGACACTTGGATTGCTTCCTCTTCTTATAGTGACTGATGCTGCTATGAACATGGGTGTGCAAATATCTCCTTGAGACCCAGCTTTCAATTCTTTTAGATATATATATATACCTGGATGTGGGATTGTTGGGTCACATAGTAATTCTATTTTTAATTTCTGGAGGAGCTGCCATACTGTTTCACATAGAATAAATTCTTCAATCCTACAGGTTTCCTCACCTATCAAATGATCACCTTTACAAATGCGGCTAATGAGATGATCTCTAGGACACATATTGACTTAACCACAGAGAGAACTCGGCCAGCCAGTCCAGCTCGTGCCCTTTTCTGTCTGATCACCTTTTGCAAAGGAAAAACTTGTGATCCTCATTCTTCAAAATCATTTCCAATATACTCAGATCTTACATTTATCTATTATCAAACTCCCAACTCACTACTAAATTTTCTAGATTGTTTAGAAAGAAAAAAGCAAAGCCAAGTACATGCTTGCTTTTCCCTCACCAAGGGGCCTCATAAGGTGAGCTCACCTGAGGCCGCACAGCTCACAGACATACCTCTGACATGCAGAGTTCCACCAACACAGAGCCTTCAGGGTGGAGAAAACAGTAAAAAAAAAAAAGTGGTGCTTCCTTTGGTTAATGTCAAAACGAACACCATTTGTCTAAGGTCACTTTCTCTTACTAAACTCAACAGTGACCACGATGTCACACAACAGTGGAATTCAAAACAGTAGCCACAGGGGCGCCTGGGTAGCGCGGTCGTTGGGCGTCTGCCTTCAGCTCAGGGCGTGATCCCGGTGATCTGGGATCGAGTCCCACATCGGGCTCCTCCGCTGGGAGCCTGCTTCTTCCTCTCCCACTCCCCCTGCTTGTGTTCCCTCTCTCGCTGGCTGTCTCTGTCAGATAAATAAATAAAATCTTTAAAAAAAAAAAAAAACAGTAGCCACAGCTTATGAAATACCCAAAACTCCCATTTTGCTTTCACAAATGAATAAGAGATGGTAGGGTTCTTCTTGACGAAGTAGAACTTCAGCCAGCAGCTGGTGTGGACACCAGAGGCTTCACCCCCCAAGCCCAGACAGCAACTTTCCACCTGTGAAAAGAACCAAAGATCTGTGGTCTTTAGACCCCTGCTGCTCCAAACACGGTCCTCAGACCAGCAGCACTGACCTCACCTGGGAGCGTATTAGAAGTGCAGAATCCCAGGCCCCACTCCAGACTTACAGACACAGAATCTGCATTTTGAAAAACACCCTGGTGATTCACACAGTATTAAAGTTTCAAAAGGGCTGTTTCAGACTGCATACATAACTGACTTCACAGCACTGGGAGGGGAGAGATCGGTAAAATCATGCTTCAAAACTGTGGCATAAATACTACTAAAAAGGCTGATCTCTTTGCAGGTGGGCTGAATCAATCAAGGTGCATGCAACTGTCTTTCTGCAGCGAGGCCGTAAACCCTTCTGCTTGTCAGTTAGAACCTGAAGTTTGTTCCTCAACCTCTTAGACTGACGAGTTTGGAATAGAGGCCACAAGTGGCCACCACACAGTGATACAAATTCAGTCACTGCTGAGGGTGGAGAAGACATACGTGCTCCGACATAGATCAACTGCCCCAGGTAGATGTGAGACTCACTGACACCCCAGCAAGACAGTCACAGGCCACAGATGCCACGTGGTTCTCACTCTCTGCCCTGCACCCGTTCTGGGTATTTCTCCAGGCGTCTTGGATCATTTCCTCAAATCCTTCGATCATCATTTGCCCTCATATCAGCTTTCAAGGGAGATTATTTTTTTATTTATTCATGATTTATACAGTGTACTTTCCAGAAGGATTTTATGAGGCTTACAAAGATGAACACATTGTAAACAAGACAAGCAAAATTAAAGCAGAATAAAAAATGAGCTAAAAGTCTTAGAAGAGAATATATATTCCACATGATGTTTCTTTTCTTGGCTCCCCCCATGCCCCAGCACTGTTCCTCCCCAGGAAAGCAAGAGATTAATGGGACGGATGACTTTTGCAATAAACTGGGATGTTCAGCTCAACTCCTCCTTTTTGCCTCCTGGGAGTATGCACACAGGGAGTAAAAATTCTGCCCTGCTCCGTCTTGGCGTAAGTCTTCATTGAAGCTGCCCCCAGACCCGGCCCCACCCCACATGGAGAGATGCAGGGCTGCTACGCTCTTGAGGTCTAGCATTGCCTGTGGCTGGATGAGTAGGTCTGCTTATGGTGCGATACATACAAAGTCCATCTGCACAAAGATCTGAGCTACATTCTTCAATCTCACTTCTATCAGTTTAAAAAAAGTGATATTCGGTCCCCATGTGTTAACGCCTTTGACTTATTTCTCTATGAACTCAGAACTCAAGTGAGGGAAAGGGTACTATTTATTGGGTCCTTTCAAAATCCCAACCAAAAGGTCCGGAAAATTAATGCTGTCAGCCACTGACGGTAGGTTATTAATACTAGTCAGGGAAAAAAGAGTCCTGAATTTTCTGGCTCCTGAGACAAAAAGAGAAACACGACCGGTATGGCAGACTCCTACAGCCAGAAGTCACTCAGCATTCACTCTTCATCTTCTTTGCCTTCCTCTTCCACGGAGATGAGAAAACACTGGCCTTCCCCAAAATCATGTTAGCTAGAGGAGGCCAGGGGACTCCATCTGGCCAAGGGGACATCCTGGAGAGTAAGCAAGGGCTGTCTCCCCCACTTTCTCCCTGTGACGAGCAGGCATGCGGTGCCTCCGGCGCAGAAGCCATTGCTAAGAAGAGCCAGGCAGCAAGAGAGGAAGCTGGCTTGTTGCTCAAGATAAATGAACCCCTAACTTGTCAAAGCCCCATATACACTTGGTTACAGTTTGGGGAATGCTGAACTGAAACATACGTGTATGTATCTTTCATTGCTTTTATTACTATAAATATATATACAGATGTAGGCTGTTCTATGGAACACTGCTAAAAACTGATCAAGATTTTTCTATACAATAAAAAAAGATATGTTGAAGGAGATATGTACTAATGTCCACGTGGAAACAGAGGCTGGGAGACATTAAGGGATTTGTCTAAAGTGTCACCCCCAGTCACTGGAAGAGCCAGACAAGATATGCTGAAGGGTTTCCATGCTCAAAAAGAGCTATATATATATCTCATACACATATATAATGCTTATGTTATGAAATCTTGATGAAATAGAACTCAGCTGATTTCGACCTCACTGTACTTTCACAAGACTGAGGAAATGTCAAAAAAAGAAAAAAAAGGAGAAGCCACCAGCTATTTATTTTAAGATAATAATATTACTTCTGAGGATGTCCTTGGACCAGTCCTTGTTCACCAAACGTCCTGCCAGTCTGTGTGGGCAAATAAAGACCCACAGTAGTGAAACTGGGACACCACAGATCCCCCTCAAACTCCCAAAGAGCTCTCGCTATTACACTAGGCACAATTATACATTGCATAAATGTTCACACACCAAAGAAAGATGGCCATCAAAGGCTGACATGCAGAAAGTGCTGGCAATATAATCTTGGGTTCTCAGAAAACACAATTAATCAAAATATAACATTGCTGAAAATGCTGATCCAATTTACCCGTACAATGTTTCCAAGGAGTAATTTCCTATACAATGTCTTAATTTCCTACACACTGTTTCTTTCCTTTTTCCATCTATAAAAAGATCTGGTTAAGGGTTTTCATACGCAGAAAGAGTAAAATATCTCCCTCCTCACTCTGCCCACTCTGTGGGATGAGTCTGAATTCCACTTGAACAGAGCAGAGAGCTGCCTCTTACAGTTGGCAGAATGCTTGCACACATGTAATCCCATTTGGTCCTCAAAATATTACAGTGAGGGAAACAAATGTACTAATCTCCATGTGGAAACAGAGGCTGGGAGACGTTAAGGGATTTGTCTAAAGTCTCACCCCCAGTTACTGGTAGAGCCAGACTAAAATACAGACCTTCTGCCTCCTCATCAGCGTTCTTTCTAAAGCGCGGTGCCAACCCCGCCCCCTCTCTGTGGTGTGAAGTCAGGGCTCACACACCAGGGAGGTGGAACGGCTGCACCCACACTGCTTGGCCCATGGCCAGCCCATGCCAATTATTACTTATCCTGAATATCCCTCAATCAGAGTTGTGGCTTTCTATTCTAGAAATGCATCTTCTTTTTTTTTTTTTTTTTCCTTTTCCCACCTGGTTAGCCATTCTTTCTCATTTCACTGTTGGTTCATTAAGTTCTTGCCCTCAAAGGACCACGTTTTCTCTCTCCCCTTGAGATACAATTACAAATCATGGTCTAGTTACTAACCTTGCTTCTTAGTAGCTAAAAAGCTTTCTCTACTCTCCAGGTCAACACTAAACCTCTCTCCTTGCCGAAGGAATTAGGGCATTTAGTGGGTATAAAAGCTGCTGTATCTTATCTATGACCACAGCTCTTCTACAGTTAAAGCTGCCAGAATGTTAACATCAAACATTCAAAAGGTTAAGACATACATTTACATTTCATTTCAATGGTTTTAATGTTAATTCAGATATTTGGTTGTGCCTACAGTTACGAATCTGCTACCTGCTTTTATCTTTTCTTCTATGGTGATAATGCAAAGCTAGAAAGACTGACAGATTAAGAAAGGAGTGGATAGAGAAAAAGGTAATACAGAACACTTTTGTGGAAAATAACAAAGATACTGAACCAGTTATTTATTAGAAAAAAAATCCCCCATCATAATGGGTTAACACCTCTCATGCTCTGAGAATAACTCAGTAGTCTCTCTCATTTGAATTTCTACAGAGGCTACCTACAAAGCTGCTTGAAAAGGTTTAAGAAGGATCTTGTTTCGATCACGTTTGACGACTGTAGGCCAGTTCTGCACCCTTCTGCACCATTCTCAGAGCTCTGCTGAACACCGCACAGCCCGTGGTTTCGGTTGGCTCTCAGAGCCTCTTGCCAAAAAACATGCAGCGAGGAGGGCTCTGAGAGAGGGCTCAAGGGCTCTGGGGTCAGAGATACGTGGGTTTGAAGCCCTTAAGCAAGGCACTCAAACTCTCTGAGCTTCGGTTTCCTCATCCTTGAAATAGGGAAAACAATCCCATCTCATGAGGTCATAGAGAACATTACATAAAATAGTACAGGTAAGATTCCTGGTACTCAAATCATTGTCGCTTTTACTGAGATCCATTTAATATGAAGGAGAATTCTCTCTTGAGTTTCCCAAAGCATGTGGCCTAAGGCATTCATCAAAGTTTTTTCAAAAGAATCTTAGGAGGAGGAGGAAGAGGAAGGGGAGGGGGGAGAAGAGAAATAGAAGGAAGAAAAAGCAAATACCGTTTGTATAAATTTCTTCCCCTTGTTCACGTCACTTCACACTCCTCCCTTAAATTAGCAATATTTCTTATTACACTGAAAGCTCTTCAGGCGCTGGGACTATGTCTCATTTTCGGTCTTCCCAAAAGCAGCCCAGCACTTGCTGTTTTTCTTCTCAGCGGGCAACCACGACCAGAAAAGTTAAATCCCAGGGCTCTTACTAGTGGATGTTCTCCCTTTGTGTATGGCTCTACCTGTCTTTTTGATGAAGCAAATTTGTGTGAATGGTGTCCAGGAAGTGGGGTGGAAGGGAGATCTCAGTTTTCAAAGTAAATGGAGGCAAAGATCAGCAAAAACGAGAATAACAATTAGGATATTTACAGAGTCAAGTTATCATTCTAAAGATTACTTATTATTTTCAAAGAGAGACAAGCATGTTTACAATGGGAAGACCTAGCAAGCACCCACTCAACCAAATGATTAAACTTAACATCACAAATGAATGGTCAGATACATGTAATGTAAAACACACCACATTACCTTGAAGTAGTCTGACAAAAATGTTTTGTCTTAATCTATTCAAACTTTAGACTGAACTTCCAGTATACAAGAAATATAGGGGATGGAGGACAAGTGAGTGACACCACAAGGAAAAAATCAGATAAATCCAGAATGTAGAACATTCTGCAAATCAATGAGCCTTGTCCCTTCAAAAAGTCTATATGATGAAAAAAGAAAAAAAAGTTGAGGCACTTTTCTAGATGATAAAACCACTAAAAAGGTTAGTGGCCAAATGCAATGTATGAGAATCTTGATTGTCTCCTGTTTTGAAAAATCTATAGTTATCAAAGACATTGAAGAGACAATTGAAATTTGAATATGGATCGGATGTTTGATGATATTAGGGAATGATTATGAACTTAGCATGGTAAAGTTCCTGTACGTGTATAAAAGAAAGTCCTTATTTTTATAAGATACGTGCTGAAGCCTAGGGTTGTCTATAATTACTTTCAAAGGCTTAGCCCCCCACCCACAAAAATAAAAAAAAAATGAAATACATACATACACACAAACAGGCTGATAAAGCAAATATGACAAAATGAACAATTACTGAGTCTAGGTGGTGGAAATATTGGTGTTCACTGACTGTTTCAAATTTTCTATATGTTTGAAAATTTGTTGTAATAGATATTAGAAAACAAGGAGGCAAAGTAATAAGCTAGTGCTCTCTGCCCTGAATGAAAATTTCTTTCTCTTGCATTTAATAATAAAAAAACATTATAGAACTCTTGTCCTAATGCATTTGGGCCAGTTACTGGGGACTATACATGGCTCAGACACCCTGTACAATGGATTCTGGGGACAGCAGTTGTGCTGAGGAAAGAGCGGAGCCCTAGTAATGGGGTGTCATTTTCACTGTCCTTTGAAACATCCTTATTCCCACACCAAAGATCCTATCAGCGCATGGCTAATAAAATGGTAAGTATAACTGGTATTTGCTTATTTACCATTTTTTATAAAGTACAATCCTTTCTCTTCTTTTAGTTGGACTCCAATATAGAAATATAGAAAAAGAAAGATCTTATCTAGCATGACTGCTATTCATTCTTTTCAAGGGTTCAAATCCATCCCTTTAAAAGCTCCATTTTGAAGCGACAGCTAGAACAGAGAGGTGCTGACAACCACACAGATTTCTAGGAACAACATTTTCCTACCTGCTGCCATGGCTGCTTGGTCTCATATCAGCACCCTTTATTAACCCAAGCACCCCCTGTTCACGGGAGCTGATTCGTGCAAGTCAAATCACCAAACCCAAGAGTCACTTGCTACCAAGTTCATGGACTTAAGGGTCTTCAATGAGCAATAAAAATAGCTTTGGAGTAACTTTATAACTTGTGATCTTGCTTCTGTGTAAAGATATGCTAGTCATTTGATTACACTCAAGGTTGTCTTTTTTTTTTTTTTTAATGGTGATGCAGGTGATATGTAAGAAGTACAGGTATGGAGGCAGTAAAGCATCTTATATGTAGCACTCCATTAGCCCTGCTGTGGGGGACAAGACCGAGAAGCAGCAGGGGATGAAAGCAGTAAATAATCCAAGACTTCACTCCACAAGCCAGGTACTTCTATTCCTCCCTGAACTTTCTAGAAGAACAGCCAGTAGAGGATAAACTTGTAGAGTTTTTACAAAGGCAGTCAGCAAGAGAAAGAAGCATGACCCCATAGTTAAAAGTTTGTATTACTTGGGAAAAGAGTGTGAAGTGTGAGTCTGATGATTAGCCCACAGACCTCTCTGCTATTTTGATTCTCTTCCACACTAAAACACACCACAGTAAGGCTAAAACATAAAAACATAAAATAAACTGAAGCTTAATGCTTAAAATATACATGCAATATATATAATGACATTATACATACTATATATATAGTGAGATAGCTAGATATAAATATATATATTATATATAATATTATATTAATATAATATATTATGGTAATAATATTATATATAATATATATTATTTATAATAATATATATAGCGTGTGCATGTGTATATATATAAATATATAATCTCCTGGGAAATGTGGAAGTGTTTCTTTTTCACTGTTGACTTCAAGCTTATTTGAGAAGACAGGAAAGTCTTACCTAGGTACAAGGATGCGTTTTCTTTCTTGACATTGTCATCTAAGTAGGTTGGTCCCAAGGTATAAATAGGTGTGGAACCCATTCCAATGAGAATCTGTGCGCAAATGAATAAAGCCACATAGACCCAATGATTATTTCCTCCTGAGTCCTTCAGGCAGGCGGGAGGCTCCGAAGGCGCCGTGGAGTTGCCATTCTGACACAGGCCATCGTTGGAGGCCGACGCATTCAACTCTTGGATCTGGTAGGGAGGCGAGATGAAGTGAGGTAAAGCAAAAAGGGCAGCCCCGACGGCAATGAAAAGTCCACCCACGGCCAGCCACAGGGGCCTCCGACCCCGGCCGCCAAAGTAGCTGACGAACACCACCACCACCAGGCTCCCAATGTCAAAGCAGCTGACCAGCAGCCCCGACTCAGAACTCTTCAGACTGTAGCGCCTTTCGATGGTGGTGATGACACTGCTCAGGTACCCAGACACCATTAACGCCTGGATGAAGGTCAGAAAGCACATGCAAACCAGGAAGCAACGGGAATCCGTGAGGACCACATAGAGGCATCTTCTCCCCTGGAGCGTGGCCAAAGTAGAGGACACCGACACGGCTTTGCTGACTTCCACCCTGTGGTTACATTCCATGAGCCCTGCCGTCTCTGCCGAGGTGGAAGGAGCAGAGGGACTGGGGACCAACCGGTTTGGGCCTTGTTTCAACTCCTGATGGCCCAAAGAATCTGTACAGCCGATGGCTGGCTTGGCTCCTGCACTCGCAGGACTGAGGTCTGGCCGGCAGGAGGCGCTGTTCAGGACCGGTAAACTCTTGGACCTAAAGGTCTCTGGTTCGCACTTCTCTTGGACAGCTCCTACTGTGCCTTGTGCTTCCAGCTGCTTTCCCTCCTGGGGCTGCAGCCCAGTGCCTTCGTCCATGGCTCTTAGAATTCAGATTCGATCGCTGATCGTCGCACTCAGGGACTCCGGCGCTTTTCATCCACCAGCACGAGGGGCCGAAGTCGGGCCCACTCAGTCGTGCCCACCAGGGACCGGGGCTGGGGATGCAGAGCCGAGCAGCAGGGCATCCTCACCAGCAGAGAGGCACCCAGGGCATCCTGACCGCAGATACGGCCCCGAGGCTCCGCAGCCGCGTGCCCCGGGGGACAGGGGTCCGCGCAGTCCTGCGATGAGCCCTGCTTGGGGTCCACCTCGGGGCGGTAGCTCGCGGCAGGAGCCTTGCGCGTCCCGGGCGCATCCCCTCCGCCGCCGCCGCTCGGCCCGCCGCCTGGAGCGAGTACGCCCCGTGCCCAGCGTGGGGGCGCTTAGCGCTGTTGCCCGCGCCGCATACCGCCCGGCTGGTTGCGCCAGAGGCGCCCTGTCCTCGCCGCCTCGGCTTGCGACACCCTCGGGCGCAAAGATGCCAACCTGCAAAGCAGAGAGAGGGCGGTCAGCGAAGGGCGGCTGGGGCTGGCGTCTCAGCGCTCCGGGGGCCAGCGCTGGGTGACTCGGACCGTCCCAAATGGGACCGAGGGACGAGCGAGGAGCGAAGCCTCAGAGGAGGAGGCGGCTGCAGGCTGCAGCCTCTAGTGCCCAAACAATAAGCAGCAGGCGGTCGGCAGAGACCCTCCCTCATTGTCTACCGTGGACCTGCCCCCGCCCCGCCCCTTTTGCCTTAAACAGAGCATCTGCTTTTATATGTTAATAATTATCAACCTGGCAGCACTGACTCAGAGGCAGTGTCTTTTATTCGCGTGAACTAATTGCAACCTTTTGGCACTCCTACTCCATTACTCAAAATAGAAAATGCCCAAAAGAACAAAGGAAAGTTTTTTGGTTTTTGGTTTTGGGGGTTTTTTTGTTTTGTTTTGTTTTGTTTTGTTTTTACAAACAGTACCTTCCTAGTACCGATTTTAAAAAAGAAAAGACGGGGGTAAAGCTACGTGTGTAGAAATGTGTGTACACACTTGTGCGCAAGCACGTGTGCGCGACTGGATGTGAATTCGTCTGCTTCATCAATTAGAGACACGTATGCAAAGCCTAAAGCAGCCGCAAAAAGGTCAACGAGCTAGCCTCTGTATTCCCAACACTAAAAATAACCCCCCAGCCCAAAAGAACTATTCAATTTCAAATACCAGGGGCATCTGAGGCTGCGGCCCACACTAAGTCCCAGCGCTCAATGTCACGCGAAACCGAAAATCGGATTGCTTTGCGGAGGGGTGGGGAAGCAACAACCAAACAAAGAGATGCCGCCACGCTCTCACTGAGCTCGCTAGGAACCCGCCGAGCAGTCTTGGCACGAGGGGGCCGCGGGAGAGGTGTGCTGTTTACATCGAGCGCACCCCGCGAGCATGGGCCCGGAGTGCGTGCGCGCGAGTGCGCGCGCGCGCACACACACGCACACACATACACACCCGCGAGTATGTGTCAGAACCCCTCGCGCGATCCTGCATCCCGATCGAATTCGGCGAGAGGCGAAAACAGGTGTGTCCCCGGGGTAAACCCCCGCCCCTAATCTCGGGGACTCCCACTCCCGTCCTCCGGCCCGGGGTGATGTGCACCAGGTGGGAGAGGAGAGCCGGACTTCGCTGCGCTGGGTTTCATTTCGCGCTTTGTGATGCTGCTGAGGGAAGAAAGGAGGAAGGGTAAGGGAGAAAGGCAGAGAAGCTGAGCGGCCAGGGCGGCCGCTCCGGCGCCTCCCTCGGCTCTGCGGGGCCAGATCTGCTCCCAGATTCCCGGCCTGCCAGCCGTTCACAGCCCGGGCTTCCCCGCCGCCGCCTTGCCCCGGCGCCTTCCCGGGGAACCCCACGGGCTGCCGCGCGCCAAGCCGGGGAATCCCGGCAAACTCCCTCAGCGCTCCGGGGGCGGCGGAACCGCTGCCTGCGCCGGCACCCACACCGCAGCGCCGGCTCGGACCGACACACGGTTCCCGGCAGGGAGCTCTCCGCCCGGCGTGGAGTCCCAGGGACACCCCGGCGCGCGCGCGCGCGCGCGCGCGCACACACACACACACACACACACACACACACACACACACTCAACCCGCGGGAGGACACCTCTCCGCGCTGCCCGGGCGCACAAGCCGCCGCTACTCACTCGTGAGTCTGTCGGTCAGAATGTCTGGCTGAGAGTGGAGCGGCGGCAAGTGGGGACTGTGGAGGTGCAGGAGTAGTTGGGAGCCGCCTGGAGAGGCAGCTTCGGTCCAGCGGCGGAGAAATCAGTGAATGAGACTGAGTCAGGCTGAACTCTTACCCCCACCCCTCGCCTGTCACCCAAGCCTCTCCTCTCCAGACACACGCGCACAGAGACGCGCCCGAAGCGGAGCAGCAGAGGGCGCAGGCGCGCGGGCGACCGCCCAGCCCGGCCCGAAGGCAGCGAGCCACCCGGCAGCCCTTCACCTGCGCGGTGGGGGGGACGGAGGCCCCAGGGAGCAGGTCTCCAAGAAAGGCAGCTGCTGAGCCAGAGAGCCCACTCGGAATAAAGAAGTTATTTCTGTTCGTTTATTCCGTGCCGTGGGTACCCACAATGTCTAGGGACCAGAGTAGGTTCTGGGGACCAAAGATGAACAGGATAGGATCCCTGGACTGAGGAAACCTTTGTCGTGTAGAAGAAATACCCCGTAAGTAGCCTAAAACAACGAGGTGAGTTCTGTACAGGATGCCACCGAAGAACTTAATAGCCATTACTCTACTCCATCTTCATTTCCAGGCAGAAGGAAAGGCAAGTGCAAGAGCATGGGGCATGGTGCTCCAAGTTCATAGAGGAGCCGCAGGGAGATCGCAGGGATGGAGCAGAGGACTGGACTGCAAGGGTGGCAGAGTGGAAAAGGTCAGCAAGGGCTTCACAGGTCGTGTGCTGTCAGCACTGAAGGGCCTGTGCCATTCTGACTTGCTCACCACAAAGCCGTTCTGGCCGTGGTGGGTGAATGGAGGCCTAGAGAGAATGTGTGAGGCAGTGGCAAGGACATGGAGAGGAGGAAACCGGTTAAATATACTATGAGAAGGTAGAAGAGGCCAGACCTGGAGGCTGATAGAATCTGGAAGACGAGAAAACAGTCCAACATAAGACGTCTCTCAAGTTTCATAGCTGAGTGGGTGGGTGATGTCCAACAAAATCACAGGAGAAGCATGCTCTTGGGAGAAAGATGGTTCTCCTCTCAGGTGGTGCTGATTTTGACAGCCAAGTACATGTGTCCCATAAACTATTTTGATAGATGACACACAGGAAGTCTGGACTAAGGATGTGAATTAAGAGTCATCAGCCCAAAGGAGGTATCAGGTGAATAAGGAAGGCCGACTGAGTAGAGGAAGGCTAAGGACAGGGCCCCGGGGACACCACAAAGAGAAGAAGAGGGGGGAAAGCTAAGGAGGGACATACGAAACAATGGTCAGAGAGGTATGTGAATAATCAGAGAAGTCACAGAAACCATAGCAGCAGAAAACTCGAAGGAGTTATCAGATGCGTAAAAGGCTGCAGAGAAGTCAGAAAGGGTAACTGGAAAGAGCCCATTAGCTGTAGCAGGTAGGAGGACCCTGGTGAATTCTGAGAGTGGAAGATGGTTCCTAATGAAGGAAGGGGACTGCCTCCTACAAGTGCCATGCCGCTGCCGTCATGACAAAGCCACTTCACTGACCCTTGGCCTTACCCAACCCGAGCATTGTCTCTACTTTACAGACATGACGAGTAGAGTGTAGAGAGATTAAGTAACTTGGGGAGGACGCACAGCTAGTCTGTGGAACCCATGTGTTCCTGAAGCCCATTCTCTTGACTCTGACTCTATATTCTCTCTCTTATAATTGTAGAGCAGCTTGACTTTTCAGTGCACCTTGTATCTGTTAATTATCTCACTCTAGTCCAACAACTACCATTCACAGTTAATCCTTAGAGAACAAAATAGGCCAGCTGACACCAAAGAACAGTTAGTGTGTGTTCGATGTTCATGTTGGGACAGCACTGATCTCCTGGCAGCTTCCAGACTGATCAAACAGGGCAAATATATTCATTTCCTCATCCCCTGCCACTATCCCCTCCTCCCGAGATCTCCATTGAGCCCACTGTTATTTTTCCACAAACAGGCAAGATGACTCCAGCTGCCACCCCTGCCCAGATTTTAGTCCCCTACTGTTAGTAAGGTGGGCAAAAATATGTGTCACTTCTGGTATCTAAATACTCCTCTGAGCTTGTTATGGATCCAAACAGAATCGAGCTGCCTCCTATGATGTCCTTCTAAGCACTTTGGCCCATTCTCTCATTTCAGTCCCAGCCCTAAACATCAGTTGTTCTTCAGCAAATTCAATCTGTTGCATTAGGTACCAGCAGAGGGTTTCCCTGCTGAAAAGTCAGATAATCATGTCCCTGGAACACGCTGTGTTTATTCATGGTCAATTACCACAGTTAAACTAGAAACACCTCTAAGAACATATAGATTTTTTTATTGCCCCTAATAGAAAGATCATGATTTATAGACAGAATTTAAAAGGTCCAATTAGCTCTCCATATAGGAAACAAGAAGAAAATATTTAGCAAGAGACATTTCTTTCACTTTCTCTTCCATTGTTAAGTATGACTTTGGAAAAAGCCAGGGGTGTTTCCATCAGCCTTAATCTTCAGATTCATAGAAAGAAATGGATTCAGATCATGGGATTCTGCTGTACCCATGGCTCTTTCACATAATATGAATGAGTACACTTGCCTAAACTAGGAGGCCTACCTTGTTAGATGTATGCGGATAAACTCGCTTCAAATTCCCAGCTTGCTAATGCTTCTTCTAAGTCATTAATCAGTCGAACTTACACATAAGTTGCTCCTTTCCCAACTTTCATATAATAAGAAGGTCGCCTCTGGAATTACCTATGGCATTCCATGGGCTTAAAATCTGACTGCTCTGGAGGATGGAACAAGGAAAGCCAAGGGAGCCTTTTCTTCACTCCCTTCTCTTCCTCCTTAAAAAAGGCACACTTCAGAAGTCTCCCAGACACAAGAACTGGATTTTGGTCCAGAATACTTTCTGGACTAAAAACATAATAAACAGTTGCCAGTACGATCACTGAATTAGACACTGGTTGTTTAAGAGGGGACAAATTGTATGTTTTAGTTAACCTTTTTTTTAAATATTGAAATACAGCTTTATTCACAGACCCTGAAGGGGTTTCCAGAATATTAGCCTCTGTAACATATTTAAATTGCATCTTTATTCTTAGGTCAAATAAGTAATTTATGATATAACTGATTTCCTCCTATTTTTTTATTTTTTAACTTAATTTTATTTTTATTGAGAGAGAATTGACACAACATTTTTTAGGTGTACAACATAATGGTTTGATATATGTATATATTGTTAAATTATTGCAATGATAAGTTTAGTTAATATCCATCACCAGACATGGTTATAGATTTTTTTTCTCATGATGAGAACTTTTAAGATGTACTCTCTTAGCACCTTTCAAACATACGATAAAGTATTTGTTTTTAAAAATTTTATTTATTTATTTGACAGAGAGAGACAGCCAGCGAGAGAGGGAACACAAGCAGGGGGAGTGGGAGAGGGAGAAGCAGGCTCCCAGCAGAGGAGCCTGATGCAGGGCTCGATCCCAGAACGCTGGGATCACACCCAGGGCTGAAGGCAGACGCTTAAGGACTGAGCCACCCAGGCGTCCCATACAATACAGTATTGTTAACTATAAGGTTAAAAGGCAAACTCTTAACACAACTTGACATTTACCCCCCCTCCTTAGAAGTAAATTTCAAGCTGGGTGAAACAGAAGAGGAACAGATTTGGCCCTGGAGTCCAGTGAATGGAGGCAGTCACTCTAGCCCTGTGGTTTGCAAGTGCTAAAGGAGTGTCTGACCGGCTCCTGGGTGGCTCAGTCGGTTAAGAGTCTGCCTTCGGCTCAGGTCATGATCCCAGAGTCCTGGGATCGAGTCCCACATTAGGCTCCCTGCTTTGTGGGGAGTCTGGTTCTCCCTCTGCCTAACGCTCCCCTGCACATGATCTCTCTCTCTCAGATAAGTAAAATCTTTAAAAATAAATAAATAAAGGAGTATCTGACCAGCTGTGTCAGCTTTTGCACTTCAAGTCCCACAACTCAAGAGGCCACAGTCCCATGAACACCTGGGACACACGGTCACCCTCGAAAGGAGCCAAGCGATTTCCAGATATCAGCTTCCCTTATAATCTGTAGACAAGTTGGGTCAAGGCCTGAACTAAAGACCAAACAAGGAAAATAAATGCAAGGGATAAAATGAAACTGTGTGGGGCGCCTGGGTGGCACAGCGGTTAAGCGTCTGCCTTCGGCTCAGGGCGTGATCCCAGTGCTCTGGGATTGAGCCCCACATCAGGCTCCTCCGCTGTGAGCCTGCTTCTTCCTCTCCCACTCCCCCTGCTTGTGTTCCCTCTCTCGCTGGCTGTCTCTGTCTCTGTCGAATAAATAAATAAAATCTTTAAAAAAAAATGAAACGAAACTGTGTTAGATATGCTTGATTAACACTCAATGTGCAGTCCCTACATTTCTGTTTTTTCTTGAATGGCAGAGTCTAGAAAGCTAAAAACAAACCAGAAACAACAATAAAAAAAAAAAACCACAAAACTAAACAAATCAAAACAAAACAAAACACACATTTCCCTGACTCCCTTGCTGATCCGGTTCTGGAGAAGAACTGAAGCATTCTTATGAGTTTTGGAAGGTGGAATGAGTCATGGGCCACATCCTTTTTGGCTGTCTTATGCCAGCAAGCAGGTCATAGAAACATGTTATTTTTCTGCTTCAGTGTTCAGTTGTCCAAACTCTAGCTTCTGGGTATTGAAAGGGAGTGGCGGTACTGGCTCTCCAAATCCAGCCACAGTAGGGTCTCCTGAAGAGAATACACCCGGAAAAGCTTTTGATTTCCACACCCACCCTGTTCCTCCCCCACATTGGGCCAGACATACCAGTTTCCCTGGCAGGACAGATGTATAGTGTTCCAAGAAGCATTCCTGGTCACCCAATCTAGAGATGATTCGTCCAGGTCTCCCAGAGATTTTCTAAGCACGTATCTTTCTGTAGCAAATCTCTTTCTGCCAAAAGCCCAGAGTGATCTCTCTGTCCTGCACCGGGCCGAGATTAATACAGTAGATAGTCGGCTTCTGAATTATGGCTCACTCATCCACAGTTTGGGGTCCCTCTGCCTAGTTCTCAACTTGCCTCTTTAAAGCAGAAGTCTCTGAGTGGCTCAGTCGGTTAAGTATCCAACTCTTGGTTCTCACTCAGGTTGTGGGTTCAGGCTGTGGGCTCACGTTGTAATCTCGGGTCATGGGATCGAGCCCCACATCAGGCTCCACACTCAGTGAGGAGTCTGCTTAAGATTCTGTCTTCCTGGGGCGCCTGGGTGGCACAGCGGTTGGGCGTCTGCCTTCGGCTCACGGCGTGATCCCGGCGTTCCGGGATCGAGCCCCACATCAGGCTCTTCTGCTGTGAGCCTGCTTCTCCCTCTCCCACTCCCCCTGCTTGTGTTCCCTCTCTCACTGTCTCTCTCTCTGTCAAATAAATAAATAAAATCTTTTAAAAATCGATCAATCAATCAATCTTAAAGCAGAAGTCTCTAGGACCTATATTAGGGATGAGCTTGAACTATTGGCAAACTTCTCGAAGTCTAGATCCAGAGAGCAATGCCAAGAAAAAGCTGGAATTCCTCTCTCCCTCCTCCCTTCTCGATTTCCATTCCCCATCTAAGGACATTTTTTCCCCTAGATGATTGGAAAGATCCATATCTCAGGGCTGACCTGAAGTTGGTGACCTTATCCCAGAGCACAGAATATTTAACACAAGATAATATAAACAACACACTCACTGCAATGACCCACTGTCGAGGCTCCCCTTCAAAGCAGGTAGGATGGCAACAGGTTCTCATTTCTTTACATTTTTCTAAAAGACCTAGAGAGCTGTTGTACAGCAGTGTATCTGTAGTCAGTAAGAATGTATTGTGTGCTTAAAATTTTGTTGAGGGTAAAAAAAAATTTTTTTATTGAGGGTAGGGCTCACTGTACAAGTGTTCCTATCACAATAAAATAAAATCAAAGAAAAATAAATGAAAGACCTGAAACACTGACATTTATAAATCATCTGTGGTGTAGTCCTGCTGGTAGCAAAAGGTGAGCTAGCCTCTGGACAGCACATCCTTCCCCCCTCCCCCACCCCTCTTCAGAAGGTCTGTGTCATCTGTGGCAAATGAACACTATTTCATCTTTGTGGTGAGTGCATGGGTGTCACTTACCCATATTTCATCACAAGAAGATGCCCTAATTCCAAGAGGCACCATTATTTTATGTGTCACTAAGAAGGAAAAAATGCTTCCACTTAGGCTATGACACATGCCTTAATGATGAAAGAGAGGAAAAGAGGGCTACCGCCTAAATTTAATTGTGGCTCTGCCATTTAGGGCAGTGTGGCCTTGGACAATCTACCAAACCTCTCTGCCTCAGTTTCCAAGCTGGGGTTCATCACAGTATCTATCTCACAGGGTTGTTGTAAGCAGTAAATGAGATAACATCGACAACATGCTTACAAGAGGGCCGGGCCCAAGGCTGGAGCTCTTAAATGTCAGCCTTTGCTACAGATCCGCATTGCTGTCTTTTCATTCATCCTACGCACAGTTTTTCCTCTCTGGTTGTCGGAGGGCAGGGGATCCAGAATCTTTTATTTCATGCAGGCCACACATTTCTCTAGGATTAGTTCCTATCTGGGAAATTATGGTCAGACTGATAAAACATCATATACTCTGTAGGGTCCACTATTTGGTTGTTTCTGTTTGTTTTGTTTCATTTTTCATCTTCCAACCATGGGAATCCCTTCCTTACTGGCACCCCCACCTTGACTCAAATATTTATGAAAACTAAACAATAATGATGCCTTTCATTTATCGTATTAGGACGGACAACATATTTTACATACATCATTTCATCTTCACTCCTCAGTATGTATTATCAATTCCATTGGCAGAAGAGAGATCTGAGGTTCAGAATGATCATCAACTTGCCCTAAATCATGTGGCATCGAAAGTGTGGAGATCCAAATCCAGACCAAACACGTTCCAAGACCCGTGCTCCTGGCAACCTACCTGTATTTTCTTGCAATTGTGTTTTACATAATTTTTAGGAAACCATCCACTGATTAAGATAAGCATGTCTCTGCAGTGAAAGATTTAAGAGAACTAAAGGATGAAGCAGTCTACACACAATGCATGCCACCGCTTTTGAGTAAATATACCAACTACCCATAGAGCCGTGATCTCTATAAGGACTAGGATTCACGTTTTTACAGGGCTGCCCAACTGTCTAGTCACTAGCTGCGGTTTCATTCCCAACTCATGACTCCTCCCAACCTTCTCTGCATTCCTCGCCTTTGACTAGGGAGCATCACGGAACAAGTTTACCATAAAGCCCAACCCTCAGAGTGCTGCTGCCCCCCCCACCTCCACTGCACTCTATTATAAGGCTGAGAAATAACTGGCCAGTGGGGTGTCCTGAGTAAACCCACTCCTCTCACAGCCAGTCTTGCAAAAGAGAGGTGAAATCAAACCTGGCTTCCTGAGATCCCACATCACAAACACCCATAGTAGAATTCTTTCAATAAAAACACAGAAAGGTAAGGGGCTGTGTGGGGTGACCAGGAGCTCAGAGCTCAAACATCCTTTCCTTAATGGAAAGACACTCCGAAAGAGCTTTTCATAGAGTTCACTCAAATTCCCTTCTCCCTTCTCTACCTTTTTTTGTTGTTGTTGTGAATGACATTTTTGATAATTATCTGACTGCAAAAAACCTCCAAAAGTCCAGGTTGAAGTGCTATACTATTTTTAATTATTACCAGTATTGGCTTTGCCATGTGTGTGGACGAGCTTGGTTTTGGCCAACTTTAAGGCTCTGTCCTCTTTGGCTGTCTGTGATACACTGACACTTGCTCCATTTGTCTTATTGTAACTAATGAATACAAAATGACCCAATACAAGTATCATGTACCACTCGGGCCACCAGGGAAGTGATTTTAAAGGATTTAGTGTTCCATTTGGGGGCTACAAGACCTGCCACCAAGGAATAGGATTTGAATGACAAATGAATTTTCTTCTATCTTTCCTTTTGAGAAAATCAGAGCTGTTAGAGTCTCAGTTTGCCTAAACTGGGGAATGACTTGACAAATGCACATGTATACAGTGAAAATATAACATCTAAACATGGTGATCCTTCTTCCTTCTTCCAGTTGGCTTTGTTTGTGAAATTTCACACCAGAGGAAAATGTGGTTTTTCAAGCAGAAAAGAATTATTGTGAGAATTAGCTCATTTTGGACCCAGGATGGATTTTAAACCCCAGGGAAGGAACAGAAACATGCTCTCAGGAGAAATAAGAGATTTACAGGTAAACAAAAATACGCATTTTTCTCTCCATACTATGTTCATCCTTCTTCAGTCTTCCCTAAAGAAAAATACCTTTAGGAAGAAGAGTCTGAAGCCCCAGAAACAATTTTTACTAGTCTTAGAAAATGTCTTTTTATTAATATCTTTCACACATAACAAAAAAGCAAAACTGAGAATAAGAAAAGTAATCCAAGCTATCAAAAAACTAACAAAACGGGGCACCTGGGTGGTTCAGTCAGTTAAGCATCCAACTCTTGACCTCAGCTGAAGTCCTGATCTCAGGGTCGTCAGTTCAAGCCCCACGTTGGGCTCCACGCTCAGCCTGTAGCCTATTTAAAAAAAAAAAAAAATCTAACAGAATTAGCTCCCTTCTATGCCACCAAGACAGGATTTTATTGGTCTCCTGCAATTTAAAGACCAAGATCCTGGGGTGCCTGGGTGGCTCAGTCGGTTAAGTGGCTGACTCTGGATTTTGGTTCAGGTCATGATCTCAGGGTCGTGGGACTGAGGTCCCTGTTAGGCTCAGTGCTCATCGCAGAATCTACTTGTCCCTTTCCCTCTGCTCCTCCCACCCCCAACCCTGCTCTCTCTCTCTCACGCTCTCCCTCTCCCTCTCTGTCTAAACTAAATAAATAAAATCTTAAAAAAAAAAAAAAAGACCAAGATCCTGATTTCTGCTAAATGCAAAGCCCAGGAGGGAAACACTGTGCATGATGAAGGATCTGAGTTGAACCCTGAAGAGTAAACAGACTATGCACATGTGTGGATGGGCCCAAAGCAGCACCCAAAGAGGGACACTGAAAAAAGAACACTTGGGGGCAGGACATCTCAGGCAGGTGGAATTGTTGAGGAACCTGAAACACGTGAAGGGGACAAACAGAAACTAAGAAAGGAAAGCTGGTCACCTCCAGTTAAGAGGTTTAGACTCTACTCCATAAACGACAGAAAGCAGTTGAAGGTTAAGCAAAGCAGGGACAGGATGAAGCAGAACTTGATGAAGATTAACTTCTCAGGAAGTGCTGGGTGCTACAGGTAGAAGGCCCACTCCCAGAACAGTCAGGATAGTACAGGCAAAACCATGACGTCAGGTGCCGACGAGGAAGGACTAGGTATTAGACCACTGTTGTTTTATGACATGGAATTGATGACTTTAGACTGGAAGGTTTTTAGGGATTATGTAGCCAAAAATTTACAAACCTATGGCCACATTGGGCTGAGGGTAAAACCCATATATATTTTTTTCCAGTTTTCAGAATTCGCTGCCAAAAGTTAAACTTGAGAGATTTCAGATGAAAGATCCAGATTTCTGCGTTCTTGGTATTTGCCACATTGGGTTCCAGGCCCTCAGTTACCCTCCAGGCCCTCAGTTACCCGCCCGGCCCATACAAGCCTCTTAGTTTGAGATCTCTTGATTTAGGCCAATTTTTGTCCTGCCGTCCCCACCCCAATCTTGAAGAAGAAGGAACCAAAATGCAAAGAAGGTGATTTTCCTAAAGTTTCACTGGCAGATGGTGGCAAAGTCAATGAGGAATGACACGGTACAGTGACAATTTTACTTTGTACAGCAGCTTGAAATATATTGTCTCTTCCTCACAGCTCTGAAAGGTAGACATCATCATACCCAAAACTAATGTAACGTTGTATGTCAACTATACATCAATAAAAAAAAAAAAGGTAGACATCATGACCCCCATCTCATAGAGGAGGGAAAGGGTTGAGAGAGAAACTAGGTAACTTGACCAAAGCCACACAGCTGGTCAGCAGTGGAGACAATGTTTAAACCCAGATCCATCCTTGTCCTTTTATTACACAATAATGTAAGATCCTGGGGCCCAACAAACCCACTTAAAATTTGGGCTGGCCTTTAACTGGCTGTGTGACAGGAGGGATGTCACTCAACCTATCTGAATTCAGCTTTTTAGTCT
This sequence comes from Ursus maritimus, assembly GCF_017311325.1. Lineage (NCBI taxonomy): Eukaryota > Metazoa > Chordata > Mammalia > Carnivora > Ursidae > Ursus > Ursus maritimus. The sequence goes on from NW_024427107.1 coordinate 20,266,599, forward strand.
CTAAACTGACATGACTGGGGCCACCAGGGAGGCTCAGTCATTTAAGTGTCTGCCTTCGGCTCAGTTCATGATCTCAGGGTCCTGGGATTGAATCCCACATCGGGCTCCCTGCTCAGCTGGGAGTCTGCTTCTCCCTCTCCTTCTGCCCCTCCTCACTCCCTACTTGTGCTCTCTCGCCTCTCAAATAAATAAATAAAAATCTTTAAAAATAAATTAATTAAAATAAACAATAAATAAACTGATATGAACATGTATCCGACAGCAGTTAACACACAGTAGGAATTACAGTTCCTATGTATTGAGTGCTCACTTGTGCTAAGCTCCACACTCCATCATAAAATGGGTGCTCTTATCCACGTTTCCATGAGATTTAGAAAAAAATGCAACACCCCTGAATAATGAAGAACAGTCTAGATTTGCCGTCTGGTCCAGTCTCATTTGTATGTCTCAACCACACCCTCCACTAACCTTCTGTTGGGGCACAACATACCCAGTAGGTGCTTTTCTCCTCTGCTCTCAATAATTTAGATGTGTCTTTTATTATTTTTTTTAATTTAGACATGTTTTTAGAATCAAAACTGTCATGCAAGCCAACAAGTACACTATGGTTCTTAAACATCAATCTAAATACTATTATGGGCTGAATTTTGCCCCCTTCAAAATTAGTATGTTGAAGTCCAAACTCCCAGTACCTCAGATGCAACTGTATTTGGTAATAGGATCTATAAAGAGGTAATTATTTTATTTATTTATTTTTAAAGATTTTGTTTATTTTTTTGACAGAGAGAGAGACAGCCAGTGAGAGAGGGAACACAAACAGGGGGAGTGGGAGAGGAAGAAGCAGGCTCCCCACTGAGCAGAGAACTGAACACGGGGCTGGACTCCAGGACCCTGAGATCATGACCTGAGCTGAAGGCAGACGCTCAACCAACTGAGCCACCCAGGCATCCCTGGAGCATGTTTTAATATGTGATAAATGTTACAAAGACTGGTAGAAAAAAATACTGTGATTTGGGACATATTAAAAAATAAAAGCAACTTACATCAAAGTAACATAAGTAAACATAAGTAAACAATTTAAAAGAAGAAAGTCAAATAGATGTGCCCAATTGAAAAAGAAATGAAATATAGTATACCTGTGTCTAAAACAGAAATACTTATCACAAATCTTAGAACTTCCCTAGGAATGCCCGCAATAACCAAACTATGGAAAGAGCCCAGATGTCCATCGACAGATGAATGGATAAAGATGTGGTGTGTGGGGGCGCCTGGGTGGCACAGAGGTTAAGCGTCTGCCTTCGGCTCAGGGCATGATCCCGGCATTATGGGATCGAGCCCCACATCAGGCTCCTCTGCTATGAGCCTGCTTCTTCCTCTCCCACTCCCCCTGCTTGTGTTCCCTCTCTCGCTGGCTGTCTCTATCTCTGTCAAATAAATAAATAAAATCTTTAAAAAAAAAAAAAGATGTGGTGTGTGTGTAAAAATAATGGAATTATATAGTCATCAAAAAATGAAATCTTGCCATTTACAATGATATGGATGGATCTAGAGGGTATTATGCTAAACAAAATAAGTAAATCGCAGAAAGACATATGATCACACGATCTCACTGATAGGTGGAATTTAAGAAACAAGGCAGAGGATCATAGGGGAAGAGAGGAAAAAATGAAACAAGACAAAACCAGACAGGGAGACAAACTGTAAGAGACTATTAATCTTTGGAAACAAACTGAGGGTTTCTGAGAGGAGAGGGTGAGGGGATAACTGGGTGATGGACACTGGGGAGGGAATGTGTTGTAATGAGCACTGGGTATTATATAAGACTGGTGAATCACAGACCTGTACCCCTGAAACAAATAATACATTTTATGTTAATTAATTGAATTTAAATTGAACAAAAGAAAATAAAGTTAGGATCATGACACAGATAAAAAAAAAAAGAACTTCCCTAGGATCTGAAAGTATGTAAGAAAATATAGATCTGGAAAAAAGTGACAAACCCCTAATAATCAAATTATAACATTATCAATGTATCCAGTTTCTCCCCACTTCAGGCTTCTCGAACTGGGGCTATGTGGCCCCCACAGCACTAGGCTGCCTGCCTGTAATAAAGCAAAATGAAAAACATGTGCATCTTCCTAGAAACTCATCTTTATTAAACTTTGGAAGTAATATGATAAACAGAGATACATTATGGTATAGAAAGAGGAACCCATATATTATTTAAATAAAACAGAACCTTTTTAATAAATGTGATACTTGCTTAAGGTTACTTAGGGCTATTGGCACCCTAGACTCCCTGGGGTATGTGGCCACCTCCCTTCAGCCGGGTCACTTTTGTCGAAAAGTTTAAGAAGTGCCTTTATCTGATGCCAGTTTTATCTTCAGGAGGTGTGCCTTTGATTCAGAGGGCTCCGGGGGAAAAAAAAAAAGAAAACTTCAACGATACAGTCTGAAATTCTCTTAATTTTGTCTATACAACTCTTGTTTCAAACAAAATGTGCCAGGGGAATTATGCTTACATTAAGCATTCATACTTTAGAATGGATTCTATCATTCGTATATTTTCTCAATACCTGAAACTAACTATATTTAGAAATTGGAGGTAGAGAGGAAGCCATCTAACAGTCAGGGAAGTTGCCAACTCTATGGTCCGGTTTGATGGGGCTATTTACCAAAATCTGGCAAGGTATGGGGAAACCATAAGGGACATGCAGTACCATGGAGGCAGCAACAGTGGGATGCCACACTGTTCCCACACCAGGCCTGAAGGAGCGGAAAACAGAGCAGCTTTCAAAAGTTATGAGTATGGAGGTTCCTCAAAAAATTAAAAAATAAAGTTACCATATGATCCAATAATTCTACTACTGAGTATTTACCCAAGAAAACAAAAACACTAATTCAAAAAGATATACGTACCCCTATGTTTACTGCAGCATTATTTACAATAGCAAGATACAGAAGCATCCCAAATGCCCATCATGGGCATTTGAATGGATAAAGATGTGGTGTGTGTGTGTGTGTGTGTGTGTGTGTGTGTGTATCATGGAACATTACTCAGTCATAAAAAAAGAATGAGAGTGTGCCATTTGTGACAACATGGATGGATCTAGAGGGTATAATGCTAAGTGAAATAAGTCAGTCAGACAGGCACCTGAGTGGCTCAGTCAGTTAAGCCTCTGACTCTTGATTTCCATTCAGGTCATGATCTCAGCCCCACACTGGGCTCTACGCTCAGCACAGAGTCGGCTTGGGATTCTCTCTCTCTCTCCCTCTACCTCTACCACTTCTCCTGCTTGCACTCTAAATAAATAAATAAACAAACAAATAAATAAAATCTTTAAAAAAAAAAGGCATTCAGAAAGACAAATGCCGTATTTCACTCACATGTGGAATTTAAGAAACAAAACAAAGAAAAAAAAAAAGACTCTTAAATACAGAGAACAAGCTGGAGATTGCCAGAGAGGAGGTGGCTGGGGGATGAGCGAAGTAGATAAAGGGGATTAAGAGTACACTTACCATGATGAGCACTGAATAATGTATAGAATTGTTGAATCATTACATTTTCTACATACAATATGCACAAACACACACACACACACACACACACACACGACCTGAAACTAAATAATACTGTACTGGAAACTATAATTATACTTCAACTTAAAAAAGAATATATATATATTCTTTTTTAATTTTTTTAAAGATTTTATTTATTTATTCAAGAGAGAGAGAGAGCATGAGAGAGTGAGAGACAGCACAAGCAGGGGTAGTGGTAGAGGCAGAGGGAGAAACAGACTCCCCACTGAGCAGGGAGCCTGATGCAGGGCTCCATCCCAGAACCCCTAGACCATGACCTGAGCAGAAGGCAGATGCTTAACCGACTGAGCCACCCAGGCGCACAAGATGGGAGCTATTGCCTTCGGTAGAGGGACAATGTCAGTCCACAGGGACCCTGCAGAGAAAAAAGTAGGGGAATAAGCCCAGTCTCAGTTCCTCCCTCCCCGGCCAGCTTCTGATCTCCTCCTGGTTGGAAGCTATTGGAAGCAGAGGGCCAAGAGTTCACGGAAGCTATGGGTACAAGTCAGCCTCCAGGGCAGAGAGCAGACTGCAGGTAAGTGGAGAGTTGATCTGGAAGGAGAAACAGAAGGTGTCCAGCGTGCGAGGACTAAACGGGGAGGAATAAATGGGCCAGGAGGTGCTGGCAGCGGGGTGGAAGGGCTAAAGACTGACAGGACTGAAAATGTTTCAACCATGGAAGACCTTGGGTTTTATTTTCAAAAACTTAAAAGATTTGGGGCACCTGGGTGGCTCAGTCAGTTGAGCCCCTGACTCCTGATTTCAGCACCAGTCGTGATCTCAGGGTCATGAGATGGAGCCCTGCGTCGGGTTCCATGCTCACTGCAGAGTCTGCTTGAGATTCTGTCTCTCCCTCTCCCTGTGCCCCTCCCCCCAAAATAAATAAATAAATCTTTTTCTAAAAAGCTGAAAGCTTTAATATTAAAAAGAGATGTAGAAACTACGGATAGTAGGTTTCTGTGGAAAGTACAGAAGAATGCTACAGATGCTAGAGGCGAATGAAATGGAAACGTGCTCGGGATGCTGAGAACAGTCACGTGTGACGAATCATCAGTCTCCTGGGCGCAGTGACTGCTCCAAGCACAAGCTCGGGACCCGCAGGGCAACCGGAATCCTTCCCTGGGCTCTACAAGCTGAGGCTCAGGAGAAAACCATCTTTCCTTCTGCATCACCAAGATGGAATGTTGAAGGTCTGGCACTGCCTGAAGCCATGCCCCATGCCCCATGGAAAGTTCCAACCTGCAGTGGTAGAGAATGAGGCCATGCACGGTGTGGAGTGATGGAGAGAGAGAAGTCCCGACAGTAGAAACCGCGTTATCTCTGAGGTTAGTGCATTCTGTCCTTCCCTTTTGTGTGAGGCAATAAATTGCCCCCTTTACTAGACTGGTTTGAAGTGGGTTTCTGTTACTTGCCAAAAGAATCCTAATATGGTCCCTATGTTATGGGTTGCATTGTGCCCACCCCCCAAAAAGATATGTTGAAGTCCTAGCACCCAGGATCTCCGAATATGACCTTATTTGGGTATAGGGTCTTTAGAGAGGTAATCAAGTTAAAATGAGCTCATTAAGGTGGGCCACAATCCAGTACAACTGGTGTCCTTATAGAAAGGGGAAATTTGGAGACAGGTACATACAGAGAAAGCACCACGTGAAAAACAGTCAGGCTGCCACGAGCCAAGAACCACCAGAAGCAAGGAGAAAAGGGGGTACCTGGGTGGCTCAGTCGTTAAGCGTCTGCCTTTGGCTCAGGGTGTGATCCTGGCATTCTGGGATCAAGCCCCATATCGGGCTCCCTGCTCTGCTGGGAGCCTGCCTCTTCCTCTCCCACTCCCCCTGCTTGTGTTCCTTCTCTCCCTCTCTCGCTGGCTGTCTCCCTCTCTGTCAATTAAATAAAATCTTTAAAAAAAAAGAAGCAGCAGCAAGGAGAAAGGCCTCAAAAGCCACTTCCCTCACAGCCCTCAGAAGGAACCAACAGGGCCAACACCTTACTTCAGACTTCTAGACAGTGTATTCCTACCGTTTAAGCCACTCGATTCGAGGTACCTTGCTCATAGCAGTCCTAGCAAAACTAATACTCCCCACAACTAGGATGTGCTAGAAAGGCTCTGTACGTAGAACTGGACAAGATGATTTCCAAATCCTTCCAGCCCAGACATGTGATCATGTAATCAGCCCACAGAACCGAAAGTTGAGCCTCTTTCACTGTGAATGGCAGACAGAGAGCCGTTAGTTCCCAGACTGCCTCACAGCCCCTCCACAGGCCCCCACCTAACACTGTCTGCCAGCCGTGCAGCCTCCACGGAAGGCTTGTCTCTTACATTCACTAAGTACACACACTAAATAAGAACGCCAAATAACAGAAAGCTTTAGGGGTCCTTGTGAATTACATGGAGAAATTATAATAGATACGCATAAAGCAACTTACATAAACCAAACGTATCAAAGAGTACGAACTAATATCCAGGATTCATCATTTCTAGTGAAGCGTCGTCCCCCTGCCCTCATGCACGCCTAAGACAGAATCTACAGAAGCCCCACTTCCAAGCATTTTAAGTAGAATAAAAACGAGCTCTCCTAAAGGACGGCAAAATCTTTGTTTACGTTGTTCCTGAGACCTACATCGCTCCCCAAATATGAAATCTACCTATAAAAAAACTGGGAAAAATTAAATCAATATTAAATTTATTTTTTCTAATGAGTTTTTTATTTTCAAGTTGCTGACCTGGGAGACTCCCTGCTTATTCCAAGGATGCATTTATCGCTCATTTGGACATTGTATTAGTCAGACAACCAAATCCACTGTTGCTCTAAGTAGTAAGGAATTTATTAGAGAGTATTAGCCACCTCATGGAATCTGCAGGAGAGTCAGGGAAGCTGACTTGGGCATTACACAGCCAGAAACAATACCTGGAAGTAGGCTGCAGGAATGTTCTGGTCATCAGAATTCCAGTGCTGCCATCTCCGGTTACTTCGCACCTCGGACTTCATGGGTCAGAACCTTGAACCTCTGCCGGAACAGCCCCAGAAGAACCAAATGCTTCCTTCTACCCCTTGCAAGGAGATCTCACGGCCCTGCCTGACCACTGCCCCCAGTGGCTCTCTCTTCCTTCCACAGTGTTTGTTCAATGTCCCTGTTTGGCAAAACCAACCACGTGTGGGCCCCCAAACGCAGAAGTGTCCAGGAAATGTATCTCAAGGCTCTGCAGCCCTTTCCCTGTGGGAAAGCGTACAAGAAGAGTGAACCAATCCACTGTGCCTGCCACAAAATTACCTTCAGAACTAGTGTGGCCATCATAGGAGAAAACTACACATCAGTACTTTATAGTCACACACAGCTTTCACACACACATACTACACCTTACTGGATTTAATTGGACACTTTATTTTCATTTTTGGCTCTGAAAATCTTTTTCGTCTCCAAAGAATATAATCCAATGCCAAATAGGATTAGTTTCTACCACTGAGGGGATTCAAGATTGTGCTGTAAGAAATACACTTTTTTCCAAAAGATTCCACAAAAACTTTGTGCAATAGTAGCAACGTTAGAAGCCATGTTTACCATCCCAGAGTTCCTACTTTGCAAGGAATGGCACTCATCCGGACAGAGACATTCTGAAATTTTGCTTTTAAATCAATCTTCTTTAGTGATAGACATTCCTCATTAGAGCTACCCTCCAGCTTCCTCTAAGGCAGACTGCCAGAGTACCTGATGGCGAGCAAAGCCCATCACCATTTGACTTCCTGCCAGAATTCTTACAACTGTCAGCCTTGCAAAGAAGCCTCTGGTTAATTGGTCTTCCAAGCAACAGTTCTGCAAGCACTCAATACTTGGATGGAAGATCTCTCCTAAAACAAGCATACTTCAAAAAATCAAGTTGCTGTTTTCCCCTTTGGTTGAACTGGCCTCTTTTTAAGATTCTAATGACCTAAAATCATTTTAATTTACATATTCCACTGTATATTCTTAGACAATTTAGAGTTTGTTCACTTTTGCTCTGCCAATACACAGTTCTGGGCCAGATCCAAAACCTTACTCAGAGTTCAGACTTAGTTCTCCTTTTAGGCAAGGCAACTCTCTTCACAGATGCATTAGTAAGTGATTTTAGTTTTATTTTTAGTGTGTATATACTCATTTTTGTAGGTACCCATAAGTTTCTATTTGGGCGGGGTGGGGCGCCTGGGTGGCTCAATCATTAAGCGTCTGCCTTCGTCTCAGGGCGTGATCCCAGGGCCCTGGGATCGAGCCCCGCATCAGGCTCCTCTGCTGGGAGCCTGCTTCTTCCTCCCCCACTCCCCCTGCTTGTGTTCCCTCTCTCACTGGCTGTCTCTCTCTCTGTCAAATAAATAAATACAATCTTAAAAAAAAAAAAAAGATTTCTATTTGGGGGGAAATGAGAAGAAATGAGGATTATTTAAATCATATTACCTTAAATGATTTGGGAACCATTTTGCAGATGTGATCTTATTCGTAAACGACACTACATGACCATCACCAAGCCCAAGATGGAGGCAAATCAAGGAGCCCAAGATGGAGGCAAATCAAGGAGCCAAGATGGAGGCAAATCAAGGAGCCACAACTCGTGACTGCCTTCTGTATGAACTCATCCCAGCCATTCCACTCACCCCCAGTAACACGATGCCATTTCATCCAGTAAACTTTTCAGACTCCTCTTAGCACATCACAGCAGTGTTACTCTGCACCCACAATGCCCCAACCCATTATAGATTCCCGGTCAGTACCAACACTCAAAAACACTGAAGAAATGACAGGCCTCAGCATCAGGGGAGCTCTGAACCTAATGAAGTTAAGCCTCAGAGGCCTCTCACCTGCATGACTCCTAATGATATCCTGGAGGGTCTCTATACATGTGTGCACATGTTCACAGATTTTTATAAAATTTGCCAAGGTAAGATGTTTTCACTGTAATCCACGAAGACCCTGGTCTCTTTCCAATCTAAGATCCTCTTTTATCTGGGGCGCCTGGGGGGCACAGCGGTTAAGCGCCTGCCTTCGGCTCAGGGCGTGATCCCGGCGTTATGGGATCGAGCCCCACATCAGGCTCCTCCGCTATGAGCCTGCTTCTTCCTCTCCCACTCCCCCTACTTGTGTTCCCTCTCTCGCTGGCTGTCTCTATCTCTGTCGAATAAATAAATTAAAAAATCTTAAAAAAAAAAAAAAAAGATCCTCTTTTGTCTGTTGGCATTGGCATTTGTGGGAGCCAACTAAGAGGAAACAGGACTGGGGAATCATTTATTTTGCAGTTTTCTGATTCGCAGTTGCATCCCCCCACACTTACATTGAGACTAGCTATCCCAGAACAGGGATGGCATCCAGGAATACAAGCAGAGCACGCTATGCCCGCTCAAAATCAGGACCCAAAGGTTATAGTGCCAGAGGTCAAAATGTGATATGCCCACCAGTTTACAGGGAGTGGGTAAGAAATAAGGTCTGAAATATTCTATATTTGTTGGGGCTCTCCAGAATAAAAATAAGAGAATAGATAGATAGATAGATAGATAGATAGTTATGGAGATACACAGAGAAAGAGAGATTTATTATATGGAATTGGCTCATGCAACTACAGAGACTGAGAGTTCCACAATCGGCAAGCTGGGCACCCAGGAGAGCCAATATGGATAAGTTCCAGTCTGAAAGCCAGCAGGCTCAAGGCCCAAGAAGAGACCATTTTTCAGTTCAGTCCCAAGGCAAAACAAAAACAAAAACAAAAACCCCTGTCTCAGCTCAAACAGTTAAGTGGAAAGACATCCCTCAGGTCTTCAGTTGATTGGATAAGGCCCACCCACATGGAAGAAAGCCACCTCCCTTACTTAGTCTACTGATACAAACCTTAATCTTACCTAGAAACACCCTCACGAAGACACCCTCACAGAGACACCCAGGCCAAATGTCTGGGTGCCCAACAGCCCAATCAAGTTGACACATAAAATTAAACATCCCATATACCAAGCCAGAAAATCTTGCCAAATCTTACAGCTTTCATATGATGGAATCTTAGTAGAGATTTTCCCAAATTTGACTACAATCCTAAAACTTAAATAACATTACCCATAATGAATTTTGAAACTGAAACAAGCTTTTCTAAACTATCCATAAGCAAAAATAGTATCAAAGATGTATGTCTGGTAGTTAATAAAAACACTATCTTATTTTTCTGGATTAATTTTTGTGATATTTGCATTTTTAAAAACTTATACTTCGTTGTGATTTATTTTTTCACTCTAAATAAATATCCTTTTTCATTTCTAATCTTGTGTTTTTAATTTTGTGTTCTTTTTATTAACGATGGTCTCTGACACTGCTTAAGACTCACAAAGCCTGTCACTTAACAGGTCTACATCACCCCATAGGATTGTCTCAACCCTGGCTACACGTTACAATCAACTGGGGAGCTTTTCAAAAAGTTAATACCTGGGCCCCAAACAGACCAATTAAATGGGGATCTCTGAAAACAGGGCCTGCTATGGTATTTTCTAAAAGTTCCCCAGCTGACTCAATGGTATAGCCACATTGAAAACCACTGTTCTACCATAATCTCTTCATGTTACAGATAATGAAATAGAGGGCCAAGCTGAGGCTGAAGTCATGAGTCCTTCAGCTAGTAAGTGGTCGTAAGCGCAGACCAGAACACAACACTGGCACATTCCTTATTTAATCATAGGAATGATCACAAATACTATGATTGTAGATTACCGGCAGTGCACACACACAGAAGGCTGCTGACCAGGGAGGCCAAGAGATGAGTGTTTTAAAATCCTAAGGTGGAAATGCACTGTTTACATTTGATTTTTAAATTCTGCTCTGGCAGAGCTCTTAAGACCATTGAATGGTTTGGAGACAAAGGGGAGAAGATGGGACTTATAATCAGCCTTCAAACTCCTGTGTTGACTTAAATGTCAAGGTCATGCCAGACTAAAAGCTCCTAAATATAGGTGTTCTATTTTAAGCAAAATAGTTCATTCTGTTTCCATAGCTTCATGTAAAGTTTGTCCTACATTTTTATTTTTTTAAGGCCTTATTTAGGCCTTATTTCGATAACAAAAGCCACTAACACATCCTAGGACTTGAATTTCCATTTCAACGCTTAGTGAGAAATCCTAACCACCTCTCCTTCCCTGGATTTCTATGGTTAGGAATCACTGGACCCGAATAATCTTTAATATCCTTTCCAGCATAAAAATTGTTTTATTCTATAAAATAATACAAGCCTATCATTTCTTTGGTGTTATTATTATGACTTAGAATTTACTAGGAGTTTACAATAGGCAGGCACAGTGCTCTGTTGTTGTTTTTACAGTTGGTATATTTTAAATGGTTTTAAATGGTTCCTTTACTATATGTGACAATAATTTTAAATATTTTAATATACATTGAATTTTGATAATTAATCCCATAGTGTCTCACTTTACAATCTGTCTTTGAATCTTATGTCTGTCTGTCTGCCCTCCACGATGAGACTGCTAAACCTTCCACTTTGCATCTACCTAAGAAGGAAGCACCTGAAATAAAGGTCTATATATATTTCTTGGATTGAATACATAAAAGCCCAAATTTTTAAAAATTCTATTTTTATATTTTATCATTCTCTCTGAATGTAACTTTTTAAAACATTTCTACAAAGTGAATCGTAGTCTACAATTACTGGAGACATCACCACCATCTTAGTTCATGTCAGCTGCTATAATCGAATCTCATAGACCCGGAGGCTTATAAACAACAGAAATTTATTTCTCACTGGAAGCTAAAAAGTCTGAGATCAAGGCACCAACACATTCTGTATCTGGTGAGAGTTCAATTCTTGGTTCACAGGAGGCCGTCTTCTCACTGTGTCCTCACACAGCGGAAGGAGCAAGAGAGCTCTCTGGGCTCTCTTTGAAAAGGGCACTAATCTCACTCATGAAGGCTCCATCCTCATGACCTAATCACCTTCCCAAAGCCCCACCTCCTCACACCATCACATGGGGCATCGGGTTTCAACATATGAAAGTGGGGGGTGGGGTGGGAGATACACATTCATTCTAGGGCACCACTGACCCAGTCACCTGAGACTTATGGCTGATTTTTACTCTTCCTTAACCCCTACCCTCCCCCAAACATCATTACCCCCACAGTACACTGCATCATCACTATCTCAGATTTGTCACTAAATTTCCTTTCCTCCTACTGCTGCCTCAGTCTGGGCTCTCATAATATCTCCAACGCCATTGCAGTAACCACCGACACCTTCCCTTCACCTGCTGCACCCTCCAATTATTTTCCCTGCTGCTAGATACTTCTTTCCAAAATAAAACCCCTTCTTGGGGCACCTGGCTGGCTCAGTCAGTGGGACACGCAACTCTGGATCTCCTCGAGCCCCATGGTGGGTGTAGAGATGACTTAAAAATAAAATATCTAAGTAAAATAAAATAAAAGCTTCTTCTTGTCCCACTCTTGCCTCCAACCTCCCCAAGGACTCCAGCTGGCTGACGGAGGGGAATAAAGTTGTCCACCATAGAGTCTCCTCCCTCTGTTTCAACAGCAACTCTGAATATTCCACACACTAATATCTCCTATGTCACAGCCATATTAAAGTATCTGTGGTTCTTTAAACTCTTGTGTGAGTTTGGGGGTTTTTAAAGATTTTTTATTTACTTATTAGAGAGAGAGCGAGAGAGCACACACAGGGAGAGCAGCAGGCAGAGGGAGAGGGAGAAGCAGACTCCCTGCTGAGCAGGGAGCCCGATGCAGAACTCAATCCTAGGACCCTGGGATCATGACCCGAGCTGAAGGCAGGCTCGCTCACCCGACTGAGCCACCCAGGCGTCCTCTTGTGTGAGTTCTGTCCTGCCTAGACTGTTCTTCCCCTCACTGTCTGCTTAACAACCCATTAACATCCTTCGAGATGCAGCTCAGCATCACCTCCTCACTGAAGCTCTTCTGACCACAACTCTCCAGCAACCATAAAGCATTACCACACCCTCCCTAGTCCACCAACATGTATTATACATACCTTGCTTGACACCTTACCTTTTTCGTGTACTTGCAGTCCATTTCCTCTTCCTAGAATGAAAGCTCCTTGAGGACAAAGATTGCCTTTAATAACCCATGTGTCCACAGTGCCTCACCCAAGAGCTGGCACATGGTAGATGTGTAATATTTATTGAATGAATAAATAAAGCCCAGTAGACCGAGGTTAGATTCTAAAGACCACATTAGACAAAAATCTCATGTAGTCAGGGGTGCCTGGCTGGCTTAGTTGGAAGAGCACATGGCTCTCGATCTCAGGGTTGTAAGCTGGAGCCCCGGAGCCTCAGAGTAATCTCTGAGTTCAGAGATTACTTAAAAATAAAATCTAAAAAAAAAAAAAATCTTGTGTAGTCAAATTACTCTTTACATCTCTAAATTGACATACCTGGTTTGGGATATGCCAAAATCAACTTTTAGGAAGTCCAACTAAGCCAGTTTTTCCCCATCACTGGAACAAGTAATTACATTTTTGTTTAAACTACATTGGCTTGCAATTCTGGGCGACATTGTAAAAAAAAGGGGGGGGGGATGGACCAGTAAGAGGGTAGTAGTGGTTTGAATTCAGTTAAATGTGTGTTCCATTCATCGTAAATCCCTTTACTTACAAAAAAAAGATACCAGCCTAAACTATAAACCCAACGCAGGATAAAGGCTGTCAATGAAGTGGCATTGCTTAAAGGGGGGATCAGTTCTAGACACAGATAAATAAAATATCCAGATCCAGGAAGCCTGGGGAGTGAAAAAAATGCTTTCTGCTCACAATATCCTTATAATCAACCTGCTGAAGTTCCCAAGGTTCCTACTTATACTGTCACCAGTATCCCTAGGAGATAAGACTATATAGTCAGAGATATTCCATACATTTCATCTCAACTTTATTCAACTTTTAGTGCCTGCCTTGAGCTCTGAGTCAGAACAATTCTAAGGCCAAGTGTGTACTCAGAAGGGGGACAGTGAAAATGTTGAGGGACAACAGCCGCTGTGCCATCTTAATATAAGCCATGACACATGATTCTTACACCTGAGCAGAGAAGAAGCTGAGGAGGAGGAGGGGGATGGCCCTAAATTAACTTCTCAGATTAACATCAAAAACTTCCCAAATCAGGGGAGTGGCTGGCTGGTTTAGTCGGTGGAGCATGCAACTCTTGATCTCAGGGTCATGAGTTCAAGCCCCATGTTGGGCATGGAGCCTACTGGAAAACAAAACAAACAAACAAACAAACAAAACTTCCCAAGTCAGGACAGACTTAGCGAAGAATAGCAGTGAATAGGAAACAAAGTCTGCTAGAACCAGGATGGTTCCTCCTGATTAGTAGGCGAATGAAGCTGGTTGATCAGGAAGTCATGGAGACCCAGGAGAGCCAAAGTGAAATCAGTATACATAACCTGACACTAGTTGAGTCTAATTTAGCAAATAAGAGTTAGACTGGTTCTGGGAGAAGCAAGATGGGAGAAAAAGGCCAGGGACCAGGTGTACAGAGGAAGGACCAGGTACTGAATGTCTAAGGTACAGAGACCACGGCTGCCCTAGAAGAACTATTGGTATACAGAGGCTACCTGCCAGCATGACGAGGAATTGCCTTGGCCCTTGACAGAGTAGGGCCCTGAGGAAATGAGGGTCCATGATAGGAAAGACCCTAATTTGAGAAGGGAAGGGCTAAGTGCACAGAACAGAACCAGGAAAGATCTGACAGGGGTTCCGCAGTCTACAGTGTGGAGAACCAAGATTCGGCATGGAGGTCCTGGGTGAGACCAAGGCAAGCACTGCCTAAACCACGGAGGCACACAAATGAGGGCAAGCAGATGTGACTGTCGCAGACAGTCTCTGAATCTGTGGCAATCCCATTGTCCAAACTCCTGCAGAACAGCAAGGAGATTAAGGGGTCCCTGGGATTTTTCAACCATTAGAAGGTATCAATCGAGGTGACACTGATAAAGCAAATGCTATAGTAGCAAGAAGGATAAAATGGAAGTTAATTTACAAGTCCTAAAATACCAGGGAAGAAAGGAGAAGGCTATGGAAACAAAAAAAAGGAAGAAGAAGAAACTCGCCATTTTTAAAACATGGCGGGAGAAGGGAATCATGAAAACATGGGAAAATATCCTTTGAATGTGGCAGTTAGGAGTGAGGGCAGGGGAAATGAAAGAAATTGAACTCAACTCCATTCATTGTGCCCGTTCTTATGAGCTGTGTTCATTGTAGAACCGATGAAGGAAAAGGCTGAAGCTCGTGGCTAAAATGGACCGCCAGGGAATATCAGTTAACATTCATTAGCATGGCACGGCGAGAGCTGGTTACACTGCACGACAAGCAGGGGAGTCATGCATAGTCTCAAACTCATTTTTTCTGTGGTAGGAGGATGGCCCCGGCAGCTGTAAGGATCAGGTTTTGAATCATATGAGGAGAA
This sequence comes from Ursus maritimus, assembly GCF_017311325.1. Lineage (NCBI taxonomy): Eukaryota > Metazoa > Chordata > Mammalia > Carnivora > Ursidae > Ursus > Ursus maritimus. The sequence continues at coordinate 20,281,610 of NW_024427107.1, forward strand.
AATGTCACGATCTCATAGTAATGATAGAGCAACAAAGGAAAATGATCTCTCGGCTGTTTTTAAAGGGCTAACGGTGCCCTTTGGCTCTGTCTAGTTCCAGAAATTATACACTCATGATAACTATTAAGCAGCCCCAAACAAAGGAGCCCTATTTTCCATTCTTCATCTACTCTTACTCCAATCTGCAGGGGCAAAAATAGAATGCTGTTATAATACTGGTCATAACAGGGAACAGAATGCCTCAAGCAAGAACATCTATGGCAGAAACACATTCTATTTAGATTACAAAAATCACACTTAGTGGTTTATACGGCACAGACGGAAATAAAGCCATATTTTAACAAAGGCAAGTGGACTAATGATTTTTTAAACAAAGCTTTTAATGATACAAATGAATAAACGTTCATTAAGAAAGAAATACCCCGCATGAATCAGTCTTCATGATTCTTAATTAAGAGCATTGTCAGCAGGTTAAAAGAAAAGTTTTCACTCATTTTTCAGAATGATGATTTTTGATTACCAGATTATCATAGTAATCTCCCATTTAACACTTTAAACAGTGAAAAGCAAAATTGTGAAAGATTTTACAAACTCTTAGGTTCCTATATAAAATGGTTCCTAGACATTTAGACATAGGGATAAATGGTAACAGTTGCAAAACCCAACACACACTGTTATGCTATCATCTTTAGTACCTGCAACCACAGAGATAAGTCAAGAGACTTCAAGTGAAGGTCTGAATTTTAAGTTTTCATATCAGTCAGGGAGCCTGGATGACTCAGTCAAATAGAGCCTGCCACTCTTGATCTCAGGGTTGTGAGTTCAAGCCCCAAGCTGGGCAGGGAGCCTATTTAAATAAGTAGATGATAGATAGATAGATAGATAGATAGATAGATAGATAGATAGATAGATAGATACATACATACATACATACATACATACATACATGAAGTGTTCATATTGGTCAATGAATATCTGACAAGGGCATCAAGAATACACAGTGGGAAAAAGACAGTCTCTTCAATAAATGGTGATGGGAACACTGGATATTCACATGCAAAAGAATGAAATTAAACCCCTACCTTACTCCATTCACAAAAATTAACTTAAAATGGATTACAGACTTATATATAAGACCTGAAGCCATAAAACTCCTAGGAAAGAAGAAATAACAACAACAACATAAGAAAAAGCCCTTTGACATTGATTTTGGCAATGATATTTTGGGTATGACACCAAAAGCATAAGCAACAAAAGCAAAAACCAACAAGTGGGGTTGCCACAGATGAAACAACTTCTGCACAAGAGAAACAATCAGGAAAATGAAAAGGCAGCCTATGAAACGGGAGAAAATGTTTGCAAACCACATATCTGATAGGGGATAATATCCAAAATATATAAGGAACTCACACAACCCAAATCTGATTTAAAAATGGGCAAAAATGTGGTGATGAGCACTGGGTATCGTACACAACTGATGAATCGTTGAACACTACATCAAAGACTAATGATGTACTGTATGTTGGTTAACTGAACATAATAAAAAAGAAAGAAAGAAAAAATGGGCAAAAAACTTGAACAAACATTTTTGCAAAGAAGACATACAAATGGCCAACAAGCACACAAATAAGTGCCCAACATTACTACTCATCAGAAAATGCAGATTAAAAATACAGTGAGACATCACCTTCTACCTTTTAAAATGGCTATCCTCGAAGACAAGAGATGTGGTGAGATGGATGTTAACCAGACTTACTGTGATGGGCACTTCACAATATATACATATATCCAATCATTACATTGTACACCTGAAATTAATATAATGTTATATATCAATCATATCTCAATTAAAAGTAAAAAAATTAAAAAGATAAGAGATGAAAAGTGCTGGCAAGGATGTGGAGAAAACAAAACCTTTGTGCACTATGTGGGAATGTAAATCAGTACAGCCACTATGGAAAACGGTATGGAGGTTCCCCAAGAAGTTAAGAATAGAACTACAACGTGATCCATCAATCCTGCTTCTGCGTCTATTTCGAAGGAAATGAAATCACTATCTTGAATAGATATCTGCACTCCCATGTTCACTGCAGCATTACTTATAATAGCCAAGACATAGAAACAACCTAAGCATTCACTGACAGATGAATGAATAATATATATATATCACATTTGCTATATATACATATACCAAAATGTATATGTTGTACATATACCAAAATGTATATGGAATATTGTTCAGCCACACAAATGAAGGAAATCCTGTCATTTGCAACAACATGAATGGACCCTGATGGTATTATGCTAAGTGAAAAAAGTCAGACAGAGTAAGACAAATACTGTATGGTCTCACTTATATGGGGAATCTAAAAATACTGAGAGTAGATTGGTGGTTTCCAGGGGCAGGAGAATGAGGAAAATGGGTGAAAGTGGTCCAAGGATATAAACTTCCATTTATAAAAGTTCTGGGGATCTCATGTACAGCACGTGCAGTTAACGGTACAGTACTGTATACCTGAAAGTTGCTAAGAATAGATCTTCAAAGTTCACACCACACACACACACACACACACACACACATAACTATGCGAGATGACGGATATGTTAACTAATCTTATTGTGGTAATCATTTTGCAAAAATGCATACATCCAATCATCACATTGCACACCTTAAATGTACACAATGTCATATGTGAATTATATCTGAATAAAGCTGGAAAACATTTTTTGAATAAAGCTTCACAAAGACCTTAGACAACTTCTTTAGGGGTCTAGAGAATTGAATACATCTGTTAACTAAACTACTGTCACAGACATAACTGGCCAGAGTCCAATGAGATAATACATGCAAAAGGTTTGTGAACAGTAGCATGCTGTATGGATGGAAGGCCCCACTCTCGACTGGTTGGTTGGTTGGTTGGTGGTCAATATACATTTTATTCATTTTTAAAGTGTTTTCTAGCTTTATTGAGTTATAATTAACAAATATAAATTGTATATATTTAAGGCGTAAAATATGACGGCTTGATATAAGGCCCCACATTACTAGTATCATAGCTTTGAAAGTTCTTCTGGAATATAGGTATTAAAAAAGAAACAGCGATCCAAGGAAAAGAGGTGTATTGTCATCTTTAAGTAACCTCCCCCAGATACATAGACAACATACTATATTTATTATGTATATTATTCTCCTATTTAACAAGGAGGAAAAATAGGAAAATGAGAAATGCACTCAAACTAAGATGTGTCTAGACTCATGTAACTGGCTTTCTAAAAAGTAAAAATAAGCTCAGAGTATTTTCTACAGATGATTTATTTTTTTTTTAAGATTTTATTTATTTATTTGACAGAGATAGAGACAGCCAGCGAGAGAGGGAACACAAGCAGGGGGAGTGGGAGAGGAAGAAGCAGGCTCATAGCGGAGGAGCCCGATGTGGGGCTCGATCCCACAACGCCGGGATCACGCCCTGAGCCGAAGGCAGACACTTAACCGCTGTGCCACCCAGGCGCCCCTCTACAGATGATTTAGATGCCCAAGATGTTTATATCAAAAAGAGCTTTAAGATTTAAAAAAAAAAACACACATACAAAATTTTGCTTTTTATTTATTTAGAATTGGGAATCTAGTCACTTGGCACTTGCCAAAGAAAAAATATTTAAAGCAAGACTGGGGTTGGGGGGGAGAACTAACGTCCTCTCCCCCCAACAGAAAAATTCTATTGGACGCTTTTAGACATTGAGTAAATTATCTCCGCACTGCTAACTATAAATGTGATGTTGAGTATACAAGGCCATGACTCAGAGAGGAGAGGAGGAGGGGGAAAGAGGGAGAGCAAGAGAAAGAGAGGGAGAGATCACCATGTGCTTGTCTGAAGCACCAGCCATGTTGAAATGAGAGGACAGGAGAGGGCGGACAGCTTTCCTAGAGCTGGCACTGTGGGTGGTGGCTGAGGACAGGCGTAAAAGCCAAGGAATTAACTAGTCTCAAGACTCCAAACGGAACTCGAGCGTACAGTTGTTGTTGGCCCCAGAACTGACTCAGTCTTCCAGGTGCAAAGCAGGATTTGATTCTCGCCTGCAAACAACTTCCAGTGACCTTGGGAGGTCCGGAAGTGAATCAGAACTCCAGATGCCCACCACGCTGATTCCTTTTTAAGTAATTACCATATGTCAACAAATTAATTAGTTAGAATGTGACCCATCCAAGCGGTTTATCCCCTAATTTTAAGTGACAAAAACACAATACAAAAGATGTGACCAGTAGTTAGAACTGATTAGATTTGAACAAAGATATCCATGAATATCATGAATATGAACACATTTAGGAGGTAAGTTTGCAAAATAAAAAGTTATATTGAAGTCACAGAGTAACAAGACTTTTTTTCTTTGATTTTGTTGTAATTTTATTTTTCCCATCTCAAAAATGATTACAAGTCCAAGACAAACGATAACCTAAAAGAAAATATTTACAACTTACATCACAAAAAAACCTAATATATAAAAAACTTAAAATTTCAGAATAAGACCAAAATCCCTACAGAAAAAAAAAGTTTAAAAAACAAACAGTTCTCAGAAAAAAGAAAGTCTATTTGCTTGTTAACATGTGAGAAAGATGCTTAACCTCAACTCATAATAAGAGAAATGTAAATTAAAACTGTGCTGAGACATAATTTCTCACATGTAAAATTGGCCAAAATCCAAAAGCTTGACAAGACACTTGCCTGATGATGCTGTGAGGAAACTGGTACTCTCAAACACTGCTGGTGGGAGTAAGAGACAGATGCATTTACGGTTAGTCCCAGCTATCTCACGTCTAGGAACTTACCCCGAAGATAAACACTGAACTATATAATTGCAAGGTGAGTCATTGCAGAATTGTTTGTAAAAGCAAAACACTGGAAACAACCCAAATGTTCACCAATAAGGAACTGATTGAATAAACCCACACAATGAAGTATACATAGTCTTGGAAAGAATAAGTAAGATCTCTATGGACTGATAAGGAGGGGTTCTGTGGTTTCCAGTATACAGTAAGTGAAAAAAAAAAGCACAGCAGTATCTATAAAATGCTATCTTTTTTATAAGAAAGGAAATCAAATAAGAAAAAATATATATACAAGTACATATACATACATGTGTGTATGTTTGTTTATTTCGCTTATTTTTCCAGAAACTTTGGAAAGACAAACCAGAAACAAATACTGACAGTGAGCACGGGAAGGTAGAGTGAAGAACAGGAAAAGAAACGATATGGACAGAAGCAAGACTTCCCTTTTTTTTTTTTTATTTAAATCCAATTAGCCAACTTAGAGTACATCATTAGTTTCAGATATAGTGTTCAATAATTCATCAGTTGCACATAACACCCACTGGTCATCACATCACGTGCCTCCTTAATGCCCATCACCCAATTACCCCATCTGCCCACCCACTTCCCCTCCAGCAACCCTCAGTTTGTTTCCTAGAGTTAAGAGTCTCTTAAGGTTTTTCTCCCTCTCTGATAACTTCCCATTCTGATTTCCCAATGGTCCTCTGCCCTGTTTTTTATGTTCCACAAATGAGTGAAACCATCTGACAACTGTCTTTCTCTGATTGACTTATTTCACTCAGCATAATACCCTCCAGTCCCACCCATGTCAATGCAAATGGTGGGTATTCATCCTTTCTGATGGTTGAGTAATATTCCATTGTATATATTATATACAACACATCTTTATCCATTCATCTCTGGAAGGACAGAAGCAAGACTTTCCTAAACAAGCCTTTTTTTTTTTAAAGATTTTATTTATTTATTTGTCAGAGAGAGCGAGCACAAGCAGGGGGAGCAGCAGGCTCCCCGCTGAGCAAGGAGCCAGATGCGGGACTCGATCCCAGGACCCTGGAATCATGACCTGAGCCGAAGGCAGATGCTTAACCGACTGAGTCACCCAGGCGCCCCTAAACAAGCCTTTTTATATAGTTTTGATTTTTGACCCATATAAATGTTCCAAATATTCAAAAACTAGATTAAATTAAATCAAAAAGGGAAAGCAACCCTAAAATTGAGAAGAAATAAAATTTGAGAAAAAATTTAATTCTATATCAAATGAGTACCATATTGACATACAGCAGAAATTTATTTCAAGTGACCTTTTAAACACACATTTGAATTACACATTTTTTTTTTTTAAAGATTTTATTTATTTGACAGAGATAGAGACAGCCAGCGAGAGAGGGAACACAAGCAGGCGGAGTGGGAGAGGAAGAAGCAGGCCCACAGCAGAAGAGCCTGATGTGGGGCTCGATCCCAGATCGCCGGGATCACGCCCTGAGCCGAAGGCAGACACTTAACCGCTGTGCCACCCAGGCGCCCCGAATTATACATTTCTTAATGGGATATAGTCTAGGGACTAAAAGAACTACCAAAAAATCCTCAAAGTTCACTTAGCGTTTTTTTGATGTAATGATGTGGTAATATACATATTGTAATTATGAATCCTTTTTATGTATCTACTAGGATAAAGCAAATAAGTACGCTAATTTAATTTGAAAAGAAATTTCCAGTGAAAGAGAAAAAAACATAAAATCGGTAAGTTAAGAAAACTACACAACGTTAAATTTTTTACAATAGTTTTACTGAAATATAATTCACGTACCATAAAATTAACCTTTTTAAAGTGTAAAATTCAGGGACACCTGGGTGGCTAAGTCAGTTAAGCATGTGCCTCCAGCTGGGGTCATGATCTCAGGGTCCTGGGATGGGCACTGTGTTGGGCTCCCTGCTCGGGGGGAGTCTGCTTCTCCCTCTCCCTCAGACCCTCACCCCCTTGTGCGTGCACGCTCTCTCCCTCTCAGATAAATAAATAAAATCTTTAAAAATAAATAAAATGTAAAATTCAGTAGCTTTTAATATATTCACAGAATTGTAAAACCATCACTACTATCTAATTTCAGAACATTTCCAGCACGCCAAAAGGAAATCCCATATCCACGAGCAGTCACTACCATTTGCCCTCACCCAAAACCCTGGCAACCACTAATCTACTTTCTGTCTCCATAGATTTGTCTATTCTGGACATGTCACATAAACAGAATCGTACAACATATGGTCCTTTGTAACTGGCTACTTTGACTTAGAAAAATGTACTAAAATCTGTATTACTCCCCTGTGGCTGCTATTATAAACAGCCAGAAATTAAAACAACAGAAATTGATTATCTCACAATTCTCAAGGCCAGACATCCAAAAGCAAGGTATCAGTAGGGACAGGCTCCCTCCAAAGGGTCAAGGGAATGATTCGTCCTTCTCTCTTCCAACTTCTAGTGGCTCCAGGCATTCCTTGGCTGGTGGCCACATCCCTCCAATCTCTGCCACCAAGGTCACATTGCCTGCCTTTGCTCTGTCCTCTTTGTGTCTCTTACTAGAACACTTGTCATTGGCTTAGGGTCTGCCTGGATAATCCAGGATGATCTCATTTCAAGATCCTAACTTAATTACATCAGCAAAAACCTTTTTACCAAAACAAGTAACATTCACAGGCTCCAGGGACTAGGACATGGACATCTATTTATTGGGCTCATTCACCACACTACTGTCCTCAGACCCCAAAAATTCACATCCATCCTACATGCAAAATACCCCATCCTAAGATCCCCCAAAGTCTCAACCCATTACAGCATCAACTTTGTCCAGAATCTCATCTAAATGTCATCAAAAGTCCCAAATCCTATCATCTAAATCATCTAAACCGGGTATGGATGAGACTCTGAGTATGAACAATCCTAGGGGAAAATTCTTCTCTGTCTGTGGGCCTGCGAAAGAGAAAACAAAGTATATACTCCCCCCCAAAACAGTGATGAGACAGACATAGGGTAACAGGAGAAAATGGAAGATATAAGAGGGTCATTGGTCCCCAGCAAGTCTGAAATCCAGCAGGGTAAATTTCACTGGGCTTCAAAGCCTGGGAGCTATCCTCTGTGTCCTGCACCAACACAGACCTCCGTACCCATGGCTCCACCCACCTCTGCCTCTGTGCCTATGGCCCCATTCTCTGGGTTCTGTCCTTGGAATCATTCTTCCATTTTCTTGAAGGTAGCGCATGTTCTATCAGCCCATTTCCTGCCTGTAGAATGTTGGAAGTCCAACAGCTGCCTTTCCTTTAATCTAGTCTCCGTCCCTGCAGTCCAAGTTGGCATGTCCCTGCTGATATAACGTTCTCAAAACCTTGTCAGTTTCCTGTGTTTATCATGAAGCACCATACCATTAGACAAAAGGGTCCTCCATAGATCTTTCCTGAATAACTCCACCTCTACTCCTGACTTCTACTGAGATGGTGGTTTGGGTCCTTGAATCATATACTCAATCTTCTCAGCAAAAGTTTGTCCACCCAGTCACACTCTCGTCTCCTCTCCAGAGCAGACTTCCGCACTAGTTCATTTCCTTAATTTCACATCCTTTGCCATCTGGATAGGCTGACAACTTCCCAAATCATCAAGTGTTAGTTCTTTTTGCTTAACAGTTGCCTCCTCAATGTATTGCTTGTCATTCAAATTTTACCCTAAGCAGCAAGAAAAAAACCAGACCACACCTTCAATTCTTTGCTTGGAAATTTCCTCAGCTAAATACCCAAGTTCATCGCTTAAAAGTTATATTTTCCACAAAACTACAGAACACACTTTAGCCAAGTTTTCTGCCACTATATGACGAAGATCGCCTTTCTCCGATTTCCAATGTGTTCTTTACTTCTGTTTGAGCCCTCACCAGAAATGCTTTTAATATCCGTACTTGTACCAATATTGTGTTCGTGATGATATATGTATTCTCAAAGATGACAGAAACTTTCCCTGCCAGGTTCTTCACTTCTTTCTAAGCCCACATCAGAAGCACATTTAACATCCAAATTTGTACCAACAATCTCTTCAAGGTGAGCTAGACTTTTCCTGTTGGGCTTCCCAAAATTCTTCTGACCTTTACCCGTTATCAAACTCCTAGCCGCTTCTACATGTTTAGATACTTATCATGACTTCATTTCTTTTTATTGCCCAACAACATTCCATTTCATGAATTATACCACATTTTTTTTTAAGATTTTATTTATTCATTCGACAGAGATAGAGACAGCCAGCGAGAGAGGGAACACAAGCAGGGGGAGTGGGAGAGGAAGAAGCAGGCTCCCAGCGGAGGAGCCTGATGTGGGGCTCGATCCCACAACGCTGGAATCACGCCCTGAGCCAAAGGCAGACGCTTAACGACTGAGCCACCCAGGCGCCCTGAATTATACCACATTTTTAATCCATTCATCAATTGATGGACATCTGAATTGCTTTTACTTTTTGGCTATTATGAATAATGCTACTATAAATATTCATGTACAAATCTATTTGTGAATATATCTTTTCATTTTTCTAGTGAATGTAATTAGGGGTGGAATTGCTTGGTCCTAATAACTATTATAATATTTTGAGAAACTGCCAAACTGTTTTCCAAAGTGGCTGCACCATTTTACAATTCCACCAACAATATATATTTTTCCGCATCCTTGTAAACACTTGTTATTGTCTGTCTTTTTTACTTTAGCCATCCTAGTGGGGGTTAGGTGGTATCACAGTGTGGTTCTCATTTGCATTTCCCTAATGACTAATAATGTTGATCATCTCTCTTTTCATGTGCTTTTTGGCCACTTAAATATCTTGTATGGAGAATGGTCTATTTAAACTCTTGAATTTGAATTTTCTTAATTGAGTTTTTTGTCTTTTTATTGTTGAATTGTAAGTATTCAAAAAATAAGAATTATGTATACACTGTGGATACCAGTTCCTTGTCAGATATAGGATTTGCAATTTTAAGTTGGAAGTCAATATAAATGATTGACTTCTTTTTCTTAACCTATTTCCTACCACTGTTTATAAACAGAACCTAAAGGCAGTGAATCTTAAGTAACAATAAATCCACCTATCACCCAGATCATAATTTCCAAAAGCTTTCCCCCCCTAAAAGGAACCAAGACTCCTCGAAAAATTAGTGATCCAGGGGTGCCTGGGTGGCTCAGTTGGTGAAGCATCTGCCTTCAGCTCAGGTCGTGATCTCAGGGTCCTGGGATCGAGCCCGCCATCGGGCTCCCTACGTAGAGGGGGGCCTGCTTCTCCCTCTCCTGTGCCTGCTGCTCCCCCTGCTTGTGCTTTGTCTCTCTCTCTGTGTCAAATAAATAAATAAAAATCTTAAAAGAGAAAGAAAGAAAGAAAGAAAGAAAGAAAGAAAGAAAGAAAGAAAGAAAGAAAAATTAGTGATCCCAAGTCTGAATCAGGAATAAACAAAATGAGCATATAATACCAGAAGCTATTAAAGACTAATGGGGTAGGAGTTGGGGACTTGTCCCCAAAGGATCAGGAACTGGGAGTTATCTCCACTGGCCAAATTTGGGATGATATGAGCATTTAAAAGAATTATAACCATAGATGATTATAAATATTAGATAAATAGAATCCAGAAGTCCAGAGTGATAATAAAAACAGAGGGGGACAGAAAAAGAAGAAAACTCATTGATCCCCACTGGAGGTAACTATTAAACAAACTCCTCTCTCTAAGAAATTGGCAATTAAACAGAAAAAAATAAATATTGATCACTACCTTTTAAGAAGAAACGATACTTCATCCTCATTTGATGAGGGAAAGCTCACTTTTACAGAAGAATGCCAGATAATAAATAGAGGAGGAGAGATACAATTGAAAATTCACCAATTTCCAAACCCTAATAAAGAAATCGATCCAGGCAAGAATCATCAATGCATGCTAAAAAAGCAAAAACAAAACACCAGGTGAAGATATTTGTGCAACAGGATAGTCACGAAGTAAAAAAGTATCAACCAATATATTCCTTGCTAATGGTAAAGGTGAAAGTACTGGTTATTGTTATCTTAAATGCTATGGACTAAATGTTTGCATCCCCTCAAAATTCATATACTAAAGTCCTAACTGCCAGTGAGACTGTATTAGGAGATGGGACCCTTTAAGGAATTAATTAAGATTAAAAGAGGTCATGAAGGTAGGGGCTCTGATCTAATAGGATAGTGTCCTTATAAGAAGAGATCCCAGAGAGTTTTCTCTACACACACACACACACACACACACACACACACCAAGGAAAGGACATGTGAGGACACAGTGAGAAGACACCTATCTATAAGTCAAGATGAGAGCCTTCACCAAGAACTGACCCTGCTGGAGGTCCTTGATCACAGACTTCCAGCCTCCAGAACTGGGAGAAAGTAAATTTCTGTTGCTTAAGCATCTGGTCTGTGGTATCTTGTTATAGAAGCCTGAGCAGATTAATACACCAACTAATCAAAGTTAGCATTGCTAAAAGCAGAATAATCAGCTATGACACAGTATGAGGTCCATGGCGTGACCTATAAAAAGAATTTTCTTGCCAAAAATGTTTAACCTGAATCTAAATAAGCCATTCAACCTAACTGCCAGTTTACAGGAAATACAAGTGCCTCAGTCAGGGTTCTAGAAGATAACAGATGGTATGCTCAAATCACTACTCAAAATGCAGAAAAGGGGGCTACTTTTGCTTCTGGCCAAGATAGAACAGCAGAAACCAGATTTGCCCTTCTGTCTGAAACAACCAAACAATGGACAAAATATACGAAAAAACAGTTTTCAAGATACTAGACATCAGGCAATGAAGAACAGTAATCCATGAAAGACAACAGGCCAATTATGAATTTATTGCCAAACTCACCTTCAATTGCCTAATTTGCAAAAATGAAGATATGCCCTTTAAATATTTTCCCTTTGCCAGCTGGCACAATGTTAAGTGCTGTTAGTGAAGGGTAGCAGGAGTGATATTGCAGGAGAAAGGAGTTTTGCTCCCTGGCTCAAGTGTACTTGCCAGGCAGACCCCTGACACATATGTAGCTTCCCCAATACCAGGCTCCTGGAGCCCAGGCAACTGTATCTACAAGAAACCTACAGCTAACACTGTACTTCATAGGGAAAGACTGAGATCAGGAATACTGCGAGGATGTCCACTCTAACCATGGCTATTCCACACTGTACTAGTGATTCTAGCCTATGAAATTGGGCAAGAAAATAAAATGCATCCAGACTGGAAAGATAGAAGTACAACTGTCTTTTTTCTTAAGATTTTATTTATTCATTTGACAGAGAGAGAGAGAGCACAAGCAGGGGGAGCTGCAGGCAGAAGGAGAGGGAGAAGCAGGCTCCCCCTGAGCAGGGAGCCTGATGTGGAGCCCCATCCCAGGACCCTGAGATCATGACCTGAGCCAAACGTAGACACTTAACTGACTGAGCCACCCAGGCGCCCTGAATTACAACTGTCTTATTTTCAGGTGAAATCACCATCTATCTAGAAAACTCAAAGAAATTTACAAAAAAGCTACAAGGACTAATAAATAAGTTTAGCAAGGCTGCAGAACACAAGATCAATTTAGAAAAATCAACTATATTTACACTAGCAATGACTAACTGAAAATTAAAATTTAAAAATAATAGCATCTATAATAGCATCAAAACATATTAGATATTTAAGGATAAATTTGGCAAAAGGTTTTTCTGTACAGCAATAACGATAAAACATTGCAGAGAGAAATTAAAGAAGATCTAGGGGTGCCTGGCTGGCTCAGTAAGTAGAGCACACAATGCTTGATCTTGGGGTTGTGGGGCTTGAACCCACATTGGGGGTAGAGTTCACTAAATAAAAAGAGGAGGAGGAGGAGGAGGAGGAGGAGGAGGAGGAGGAGGAGGATCTAAAATAAATGGAGAGCTGTAGCATAGGGCCAAAGATGTTGACTCTCCCCAAATTATCTATAGCTTCAAAGTAATTGCAATCAAAATACTCGTAGGATTTTGTGTAGAAACTGACAAACTGATTCTAAATTCATACAGGCATGCAAAGGACCTAGAATATCCATATAACTTTGAAAAAGAACATATACTACGTACTGCAGTATACTACCTGATTTTAAGACTAATCAAGACAGTGTGGTATTAGCATAACAAAGAGATCAATGAGACAGAATAGAGGATCCAAAAATAGACTTACATTTATGTGAAAAACTGATTTTCCACAAAAATGCAAAAGTAATTCAGTGGAGAAAGGATAGTCTTTTATTTTACCAAAATATTTTTAAAATTTAAAGATTACTGGGGGCACCTGGGTGGCTCGGCCGGTTAAGCATCTGCCTTTGGTCATGATCCCAGGGTCCTGGGATTGAACCCCGCATCAGGCTCCCTCACCCTCTGCCCCTCTCCCTGCTCGTGCTCTCTCTCGCTCTCTCTCTCTCTCTCCTCTCTCTCAAATAAATAAATAAAATCTTTTTTAAAATTTAAAGAATACTTAGAAATAAAAAAAGCTTAGGGGCACCTAGGTGGCTCAGTCGGTTAAGCAGCCAACTCTTGATTTTGGCTCAGGTCATGATCTCAGGGTCCTGGGATCGAGAGCCCTCTGTGGGGCTCTTTGCTCAGTGGAGAATGTGCTGGAGATTCTCCCTCTCCCTCTGTCCCTCCCCCCAACTCATTCTCTTTCTGTCTCTCTCAAATAAATAAATAATAAATCTTTTTTTAAAAAAATAAAATTTAATAAAATTCTAAAAGCCTAAAATAGTAAATTTTACATTACATATATTTTACCACAAATAAAATTTTTAATTGGAGTAGAGGAATATAAAGCAAATATGACAACTGTTAACAATTATTAAAGATAGTTGGTGGATATATGAGTCCTTATTTATACTCTTTCAACTTCTGTATATTAAAAAACTCCCATAATAAGTCGGTTTTGAATTTTAAGGACAGCAACAGTATTGACTGTGAGGGAAGAAGAAAGGAGGAAAACAGTTAAAGCAAGAAAGAGGAGAAAAGGGGTGCCTGGGTGGCTCAGTTGGTCAAGCGTTTCCCTTCAGCTCAGGTCATGATCCCAGGGTCCTGGAATCAAGCCCCACATCAGGCTCTTTGCTCAGCAGGGAGCCTGCTTCTCCCTCTCCTTCTGCCTGCCGCTACCCCTGCTTGTGTTCTCTCTCTTTCTCTGTCTCTCTCTCTGTCAAATAAATAAATAAAATCTTAAAAAAAAGAAGAGGAGAAAAGAGAGAAAGAGAAGGGAAAAGAAAGTTCCTTCTGTCTGTGACACTAATCATTGCAAGAGTGAGATTCCCACTACATAGACTCCCGTATGCACACAGGAGAGCAGATGCTTCAGCTCATACCTGCAGAAGCTACACAAACATCCAGGACAGCACGTTTCTCGGGAGGACCACAGCAGGAGGGAGGCTGTGCAGCTTTTGCCCTGCACCAGGGCACCACAGAGCAGACACTGTGGATTTACATATTTGTTCTTACAACCTTCCAAAAGAGAGAATCTATAAGCTCGGGGGGAGGGGGGGGCATAAGCTAGGTTGACACGAGGGTGGGGAGGGGGATGACAAATATTCGGGTCCTAAAGGGTTAAAGTTTGGTCTAAAACATTAGATAGTACTGTTTTAGTTAACAAAACCACTTTGTGCTTAATCATAATAAAATGATATTTCATATGGAAACATTTGAGGTAATTTCATACTACTTTTATTCTTGTTTCTCAAAAAAGGAAATAAATAGCATTTCTAAAGAGCTGTGTTCAATAGCTACATGCAAAAATATGAAACTGAACCATTTTCTTACACCACATATGAAAATAAACTCAATATGGATAAAAGACCTAAATGTAACACCCGAAACCATAAAACTCCTAAAAGAAAACAAAGGCAGTCAACTCTTAACATCAGTCAGCAAAAATTTTTTTGGATTTGTCTTCTCATGCAAGGGCAACAAAAGCAAAAATAAACAATTGTAACCACATCAAACAAAAAAGCTTTTTGTAGAGGGAAGGAACCCATCAACAAAACAAAAAGGCAATTTACAGAATGGGAGAAGATATTTGCAAGTGATACAGCCAATGAGGGGTTAATAACCAAAATACATAAAGAACTCACCCAACTCAACCAAAAACAAACAAACAATAGGATTAAAAAATAGGCAGAGGACCTGAACAGACATTTTTCCAAAGCCATACAGATGGCCAACAGACCCACGAAAAGATGCTTGGCATCACTCATGATCAGGCAAATGCAAATCAAAACCACAGTGAGATACCACCTCACAACTGTCAGAGCGGCTAGTATCGAAAAGACAAGAAACACCAAGTATTGGTGAGAATGTTGAGAAATGGGAACCCTCTCATGCAGTGTTGGTGGAAAAGTAAATTGGTGCAGCCACTGTGAAAAACAGTATGGAGGTTCTTCAAAAAACTAAAAATAGACATATTATACAATTCAGCAATTCCATTTCTGGGTATTTATCCAAAGAAAAGAAAAACACTAATTCAAAAGTATATATGCACATCTATGTTCATTGTAGCGTTATTTATATTAGACAAGGGGCAGCTGGCTGGCTCAGTTGGTGGAGCATGTGACTCTTGATCTTGGGGTCATGAGTTTGAGATTACTACATGAGGCATAGAGATTACTTAAAAAAAAAAGAAAGAAACAACGAACGAACGAACGAACGAAAGAAAAGGGGCCCCTGGGTGGCAAAGTCCGTGGAGCCTCCAACTCTTGGTTTCAACCTAGGTCATGATCAAGCCCCATCCAGCTCCACGCTCAGCGTGGAGTCCACTTAGGACTCTCTCTCTCCCTCTCCTTCTGCCCTCCCCAACCACACACTCGCTCACTCTCTCAATAAAGAAATAAAATCTTAAAAAAAAAAAAAGGAATAGTATAATAGCCAAGATATGAAAACCACCTAAGTGCTCATTGATAGATGAATGGATAAAGAAGACATAAGAAATGTTAAAAAAAAAAAAAAAAGAAGTGAGAGATATAGATTTAGATATAGATACATAATGGAATAGTACTCAGCCATAAAAAATGAAATCTTGCCATTTGCTACAACATTGATGGACCAAGATGCTTAGAAATAATCCAGAGATGACCAACATAACATAATAAAAAATTTTTATAAAAGAAAATAATCCAGAGAAAGACAAATACCACATGATTTCACTTAATGTGGAATCTAAACAAACAAAACAAAACAAAACAGACTCATAAATACAGAAAACAAATCGGTAGTTGCGGGGGCAGGGGTCGCGGGGGGGAAAGGTGTTGGGGGGGAGATGGATGAAATAGGTGAAGAGGATTAAGAGGTATAAACTTCCAGTTATAAAATAAATAAGTCACAGGGATATAAAGTACAGCATAGGGAATATAGTCAATAATATTGTAATAACTTTACATGATGACAAATAGTAACTAGAGTCGTCATGGTGATCATTTTTTAATACATATAAATGTCTAATCATTATGCCGTGCACCTGAAACTAATATAATATTGTATGCCAACTATACTCCAAATTATAAATAAATAATTGATGTTCTTCATGTCACCACTAATATTTAAAATTACAGGTCTAGATTAACCATGTTAAAAATTTTTTAAATGTCCTGATACGCCTGCTTTCCAAAAGGCATTAGCCATTTTGAAGAATTCATGTTTCTGGGATTAAATGTATCAGCTGTAAAAGTGGTGTCCACTCAGCATTGGTTTCCAGGAGTTGATTACATTTTTTCTTCCCAATTCCCACATCACTAATCTGGGAGCTGATCTGATGGACTGCGGAAACGCTTCAGAAGGCAATGTAAAACAAAAGCAAGAGGAAAAAAGCAATGGGAAAATCACTAAAAGCCCGCATTACTGATAAAGCAACAGCAACAACCATAAAGTGATTTGGGAATACAAAGTGCCTGGAAGTACTACATGCATTTAATCAACATAAACCTCATAAACAAGAAATAATCTCCCAAAATATTTCACTGGCTTAAGGGATTTTTAATGAGAACATTAAAACATCCTAGTTTGATTAAACCTATGAATAAACCATATATTAGACATAAATTCTCGTTCACTGTAAACAGCCTCCCCGCGAATACTCTTCACTGTTATCAAAGCTTAGAATCAACCTAGAAAAGGATAAAAGCCGCAACCTGCTCACCATACATTTAAGCCTGAGGACTTTTGGCCAAAGATTCCCAGAAAATTGTTCAGCTGACCCAGAGATTAACCCATTTGTAAATGCATCCAGTAGTCACTGAGCATACTGGTGTTTTTATTCATTTAATGAATGAATACTGGTCTGATGCAAATCTATATGTAGTTAAAACTAAAGGATCCCATTTAATCCTACTCGGGACTTTTTCTTTTCCTTCTCAATACAAACTACTGTGGCTATGTCAATGCTCCTTCCAGAATTACAGATTCCTGCAGAATAATTCAAGGATACTTACGTTGAGGCAGCTCTTTCTGCCCACTGGTCCCGTCCCCACACTATAATAAAACCACAACAAACGAAGATACTAATGCTAACAGCAGGAGGACAAAGAACTCCACGTCCTTTGCTCAGACACTATTTAATAGAACTCTTACACGTAGGGACACCTGAGTGGCTCAGTTGGTTGAGCGTGTGCCTTCAGCTCAGGTCATGATCCCAGGGTCCTGGGATCCAGTCTGCATCGGGCTCCCGGCTAAGCAGGGAGACTGCTTCTCCCTCTGCCTGCAGCTCCCCCTGCTTGTGCTCTCTCTCCCTCTGACAAATACGTAAATACAATCTTTTTAAAAAAATTTTTTAATTAAAAGAAAAAGAACTTTTACATGTAAAAAACAAAAAAGCAAATGATGCATTCTACATGCACGATTGACAATGGTCAAAAACATGGCTCTATGCAAGACGAGAAAGAGAAAGAAAGAAAGAAAGAAAGAAAGAAAGAAAGAAAGAAAGAAAGAAAGAAAGAGAAAGAAAGAGAAATAAGCTAACATTAAATTGCATTAAGTCGAAGACCGTAAGACTGGAAAAGCCATTAGAAGCCATCAAAAATATAAGATTCCAGACTATAAATTCTATCCAATTTATATTTTCAATGATTAGCAAGTTGCCTGCCGCATGGTAAGAGGCTGAACAAATAAATAAATGAGTTGATGTTCTCTGCTGTGATAGAGAATTCTAATACCTAGTCTCTGCTTCTTCTATAATAATAGAATACCAAAATTTCAGCTGGAATCAAAACTACAGGACTGCCAGAATCAAAACTACATTTCCCAGTCTCCACTGCAGCTAGATGTGCATATAATTAAATTCTAATCAATGAGATAAAAGTAGACATGGAATGCTCCATTGTCTTTGCTTCTTCCTTCCTGCAGGCTGGAATGCAAGTATAAAGGCTAGAGTACCAACAGTCATCTTGAATACCAAGAGGTGACCCTGGGAATTAAGGTAACCCAGGATGGAGCCACAAGACAGATGTAGCCTGAATTTCTGACCCAGGGAATTTCAGAACATTCCAGTACTGATAACCCTTCATATTCTCAACTGTGAAATAAACTTGCATTTTCCCTCAGTTACTGATATTTGGGGGTTTCCTTTATTTGCAGCTGAACCAAATATTAAGTAATACACATGCTTTACTTAAATATTTCCCTACTGTGTGTTTAGCTAGTTTTCCATTTTTAGCCTCTTCAAATAGTGCCACTGCTATGAAAGGGGCCAAAAAACTTTCCCTGTAAAGAGATAGACAATAAATATTTTAGGGTTTGCAGTGCACATATGGTCTCTCTCATATATTCTTCTTCTTCTTCTTTTTTTTTTTAACATCTCCTTAAAAATATAAACACCATCCCTTGCTCACAGGCTGGACAAAATCAAACTCTATAGCCCAGATTTGAACTGCGGGCTGCAGTTTGCAGACCCATGGTTTTTTGTTTGTTTGTTTGTTTGTTTTTAAAGATTTTATTTATTTATTCGACAGAGAGAGAGACAGCCAGCGAGAGAGGGAACACAAGCAGGGGGAGTGGGAGAGGAAGAAGCAGGCTCATAGCAGAGGAGCCTGATGTGGGGCTCGATCCCATAACGCCGGGATCACGCCCTGAGCCAAAGGCAGACGCTTAACCGCTGTGCCACCCAGGCGTCCCTCAGTCCCATGTTTTAAGGCAATCGCTTCAAACTTTTTCTAGCCTCAGAATTCACTATACAGACAAAATTTTACTGGTGTCCAAATATGTAAAAGAGAGTAAGAGTTGGTCTGGCTGGGCTGGGCTGTTTCCTTTTCTCCTCTTGACCCTCACCTCTGACCCCCAATGCCCGAACAGGACTTTCCCAATCCACGGGGCTGTTGGAAGGCACTTTGAAAACCACTGATCTCTGACTTAGCACTGTACAGCCTGTCATCTATTTGTTCAAGTGCTACAGTAAATCTAGGCTCATTTCTTTTTAGGAAAATCTCAATCATATCAGCAGGTCATCTTTCAGAGTAGAGGTTATATGTAGTAATGTTGTAGATACACAAATACATACACACTCGTGTACACATACGTATGTATTTATAAGGAAATAGGCTATTTTCAACATCAAACCTGATGGTCAACAGTTCTCCCTATAAAAGAAGGTAAGTGACACCACTATTCACATAAATAGGGACATAAATTATGTACTGCTCCCTGCTGTTTACAAAGACTGGCAAGAGAGGGAAGGCATACTTACAGCTATAATCGCCTTAAAGAGACTGCAGACTATACTTTTAAACTTCAGCCATGCTTCACAGGTGAAGTGAAGGCCCAAAGATGACTCATTATTCAACAGAACATCTTAGTTCTTAGAACATCTTGGACTTTTGAGGCTAGCAATGGAAGTCGAATGAAGGAGTCCTAGAGGCCTAAACTGTGCAGTGTGGAAAGTGAACATGAATTTTAAGGGTTTGGGGGGCTTTTTGTGTAAAAGGAGAAAAAGAAAGAGACATGGGGGAAGTGAGGCCCAGGATAAAACACAGCTAGGGAGAAGTTATCAGTTGTTAGGTAATAGAGATATGTTACCTAATATATACAATAGGTAATAGAAAAAATAGGAATAGAGATACCTATACTAAGTTTTTTACTGCTTACTGACCTCTGTTGATATATAGCCCGTCTTTAATACCCCCAACTTTTAGTAAAATCAGTCACATATAGGCCTATACTAAAGATAGAATAAGGGGGAACAATATGGAAAAGGGGACGCATTACATCTCTTTCGGTGTAATATTTAAATAATATAGAAATGAAAAAGAGAGAACTCTTAAGGCTGCAAGATAAGAAGCAGAGTACATGCATTTAATGAGAGCAAGACACTGGAGCTTGAGTGTCTATGATTTTTTTTAAAGATATTCTGGGCAAAGGAGACCACCAGAGTAGCCCAATTGGTTAAGCCTCTGACTTTGGCTCAGGTCATAATCTCGGGGTCCTGGGGTTGAGCTCCGTGTCAGGCTCCCCACTCAGCAGGAAGTCTGCTTCTACTTCTCCCTCTCCCTTTGCCCCTCCCCCTGCTCACGCACTCTCTCTCTCAAATAAATAAAATCTTTTTTAAAAAAATTTTTAGGGGCACCTGGGTGGCTCAGTTGGTTAAGCATCTGCCTTCAGCTCAGGTCATGATCCTGGCATCCTAGGATTGAGCCCCACATAGGGCTCCCTGCTCAGTGGGGAGTCTGCTTCTCCCTCTCCCTCTGCTGCTCCTCGCTGTCTCTCCTCCTCTCTGTCAAATAAATAAATAAAATCTTTTAAAAAATTTTTTTAAGATATTCTTGGAGGATATTGAGAGGATATTAAGTATTAGAAGGAATGGTAACCTGGAGCCCTAGGGCACTGGAGGGCAGTACACAGCTACCAGTTAAGCCGCACACACATGCGTTCTATTTAATTTATTTCACAAAAAAAAGGGAATCATAGCTTTTACGTATTTCTCTGCGAATCTTTTTAAATCAATACATATGAATCTTAGAGACTTTCTTTTTAATAGCTGATACAATATTTATTTAGAAAAATTTTATTTATGAGAGAGAGAGCACATGAGTGGGGGGAAGGGCCTGAGGGAGAGGGAGAGGGAAGAAGAGAATCTCAAGCAAACTCCCCACTGAGTGTGGAGCCCAACACGGGGCCCAATCCCACCACTGGGAAAGCATGACCTGAGCCGAAATCAGGAGTTAGACACTTAACCAACTGAGCCACCCAAGCACCCCTAGCTGATAGAATATTTAATAGTTTGGTACAATATTATATGAATGTACCAAAATTAATTTGACTATTTCCACCTTGATCATCAAAGGTAATTCCAATTTTTACTAATTTGCATAATGTTGTAATGAACAAGTACTCATACATACACATGCACACTCACACACGCTCCTGTATGTAGAGCAGATTCCTAGACTTGCTCCCTCCACCTCACACACCAAAACCAACAACGAGTGGTTCTGCGAGACTTACTGAGTGCGAATATAAACTATCCTTCAAGCCTTGATTCTCCAGTTTCCATTATGGTCAATAAAGGATATAAAATTTATATAAGACGTGAATCAGATTTTTCCCCTCCAAACCAGTCAACAGCAAAATCTCATTTATAAAATAATCTCTCCCTTTTCTGTTGTTTGTTCCCCATCATCTCCTACCTGTGATGAAGTCTATTACTCAGCCTTCCTCTGTTCCATTACTAGTTTTTTCTGTTGTGGCACCAGTCCAAGTTGTTATAACTGTTATACTTAAATATTTAGTATGACTAGTTTCCTTTCAGTGGCTTTTTTTCTAGAATATTTCACCTTTGTTGTATCTGTTAGTTTATTCTTTAAACAGAACATTAGAATCATTTTGCCAATTTTTTTAAAATTAGGGGGTTGCATTAAATCTGTTAATTAAATTTAAGAAAACTGGGGGCAACTGGCTGACTTGGTAGAGCATGTGACCCTTGATCTCAGGGTTGTAAATTCAACTCCCGTGTAGGGTGTAGAGATTACTTACAGATTTATTTATGTATTTGTCGGAGAGAGAGAGAGAGCACAAGCAGGGGGAGCAGCAGGCAGAGGGAGAAGCAGGCTCCCTGCTGAGCAGAGAGCCCAATGCACGACTCAATCCCAGGACCCTGGGATCATGATCTGAGCAGAAGGCAGACACTTAACTGACTGAGCCACCCAGGCATCCCAAGGTGTAGAGATTACTTAAAAATAAAATCTTTAGGGGCACCTGGTAGCTCAGTCAGTTAAGCATCCAACTCTTTTTTTTTGTTTTTTAAGATTTTTATTTATTTATTTGTCAGAGGGAGCGAGAGAGAGCACAAGCAGGGGGAGCAGCAGGGAGAGGGAGAGGGAGAAGCAGGCTCCCTGCTCAGCAGGGAGCCTGACGTGGGACTTGATCCCAGGACCCTGGGATCATGACCTGAGCCAAGGGTAGACACTCAACCTACTGAGCCAACCTACTCAACCTACTGAGCCAGGTGCCCCAAACAACAGACATTTCTATTACTCATGAATTTGGGTTAGTTGGGAGCACTTTCTGATCTGGGCAGACTCAGCTGGACCTGGATGGTCTAGGATGGCCTCCTCCATATCTGGGACTGCTGGGATGCCTGGCATGGCTGGAATTGCTGGGGACTCCTTCTACATGTCATGTCACCTTCCAAGAGGCTAGCCCAGGTTGGTTCACATACTGACAAAGTGTTGCCAGCATGGATATCCATATCCAAGAGTATGGTCATTCTGGCGGCCATTTTGTAAAAAAAATCTCCCTCACTGTTTTTAAAGAAATGAAATACAAGCTTGAAATATGTGAAGAAAGTAAGAAACAACAAAAAGAGATGTAGCAGAGAGTATCACTCTTAAGATGCAGGCGAGAAGGCAAGCAGGGCCACATACTTTAGAAAGTCCTATTATCACAAACACACACACACACAAAGAACACATGAGGACCACTGTCATTCAGGATCACGCACGCTCCTTTCTTAGAACGAACACCTTTCAGAATCTTTCTTTTTGTCATCAAAAATCAACTGCATCTAAAAGCCGTGAAGCTCTTTGTGCTCTGCCTTTGCCGCCATCAGAGACAATACTCCTTCAGAGTAAGGAAGGGATTTAAGGGACAGAAATATGCTAAAGTCAGAATAAAGAAAACTTGTCAAATCCTTTCTCTCGGTTAACATAAATTCAATAAATCCTTGCAAAACTGTATTGTTTCCCAGAAATGCCAAGCATCCATTTATTTTTTGTTAGGGAGAAGCCTGCTAAACGATTTAAAACAACGAAACAAAGAAAAAAATTGAATTTTTTGAAATAAAAGACATAATAACAGTATTCAAACTCACTGGGCATGTTTCAAAGCAAATTGAAGACAGAATTCATAAACTAGAAAGTAAATCAGAAGCCAGAACGCAGCTAAGGGAAACAAAAGATGCAAAATATAACAGGGGGAAAGGTCTAACCTGCACAAACTGGATGAGTAGCTTCAGGTAAGAAGGAAATCTCCTTCAGCTTAATTTCCTAGCTCCCGTTGAACTAAATTTGCTGCAGTCCTGCTGGTTGAATGCAGGCTTTTGCATGTAAAATGTCAAGACTAAAGCAATACATAAAGACAAGGGCCGTCTTCTCTGGCACCGTTTCCTCCACCGATGAAGGCTATACACATCCTGCTGCCCGTGACCGTGAGCTCTAGGGGTGCTTTGGCTAACATCACAGTGTTTTGCTATTTTCTCATTTACAGATACATCGTATGATGTCGGCAGTTCGAGGTCGTATTTAGTTCTTTTCCCAGAATTCAATATACACAGAACATATTATTTCCTAGGCCCTTACCTGCCTATTTCAACTTGGAAAAACTCTAAGCTTAGCCACAATAATGACTAAAAAGTTTGAAAAAAAAAACGATTTAGAGAGACAATTAAAAGGACTAAGATGACTTAGACACAAGTAGGAATAATTAAAACCCTTTCCAACAGTATGAAGTGTTCTTTCCTAGAGGCTCCCGACAAGCTGTTCTCTTAAAATGGGTACACTTGTAACTCTGAGATTTTGGACAAACATTTTTTTCCAGTTTTATTGAGAAATAATACACTGCATGTAAGTTTTAAGCTGTACGGCATGATGGTTTGGTTTACACGTATTGCAAGATGATAACCAACACAGGTGTGGCTGACATCCATCATCTCACAGAGATACAATAAAAAGAAAAGAAAGAAGAAAAAGAAAACATCTTCTCCTGTGACGAGAACTTTTAGCATCTACTCTCTTTACCACTTTCCTGTATACCAGACAGCAGTGTTAGCTGTAGTCACCGTGTTGTACGTTATATCCTTCGTACTTATAACTGGAAATTTGTACCTTTTTTTTTTTTTAAAGATTTTATTTATTTATTTGACAGAGATAGAGACAGGCAGCGAGAGAGGGAACACAAGCAGGGGGAGTGGGAGAGGAAGAAGCAGGCTCATAGCAGAAGAGCCTGATGTGGGGCTCGATCCCAGATCGCCGGGATCACGCCCTGAGCCGAAGGCAGACGCTTAACCGCTGTGCCACCCAGGCGCCCCGGAAATTTGTACCTTTTGACCACCTTCCTCCAATTCCCTCCTCCGCCACCCTCTGCCTTTTTCTGGACTCAACATATAAGTGAGATCATACAGCATTTGTCTGTCTCTGACTTATTTCATTCAGCATAATACCCTCAGGATCCATCCATGTTGTCACAAATAGCAGGATTTCCCCATTTTTTTTTTATTACTGAATATAGTCATGGTATATATACGCCACAGCCTCATTACCCATTCGTCCACCGATGGACCCAAGTTGTTTCCATGTCTTGGCTATTGTAAATAATGCTGCTATGAACATGGGGGTACAGATGCCTTTTTGAGTTAGTTATTTTGTTTCCTTAGTATATATTCCCAGAAGTAGAATTGCAGGATCATATAGTATTTCTATTTTTAATTTTTTGAGGATCCTTCATACCGTTTCCCATGGTGGCTACACCAATTTACATTCCCACCAATGGTCCCACCCCTTTTCTCCGCATCTATGCCAGCACTTATTTCTTGTCTTTTTGATGATGGCCATTCTAACAGACATGAGGTGATATCTCATAGTGGTTTTAATTTACATTTCCCTATGACTAGCAATGTTGAGCATCTTCCTATCTTTTCTGTTGGCCTTCTATGTATCTTCTTCGGGAAAAATGTCTATTTATGTCCTCTGTCAAATTTTGTAATTGGGTTATTGGTTTTTTGCTATTGAGTTGTATGAGTTCTTTGTGTATTTTGGATATTAACTTTTCATCAGATATATGGTTTGCAAATATTTTTCCCATTCCACAGATTGTCTTTTCACTTTGTTGATGGTTTCTTTTGCTGTATAGCACTTTTCTTTTTCTTTTGCTGTATAGAAGACTTGATGTATTCTCACCTGTTTATTTTTTATTTTAGAGAGGGGAATGGCAGAAAGAGAGAATCTTAAGCAGGCTCCACACAGTGTGGAACCCAAAGTGGGGCTCGATCTCACAACCCTGAGGCCATGACCTGAGCCAAAATCAAGAATTGGACACTTAACCGACTGAGCCACCCAGGAGCCCCATCACTTGTTTATTTTTTATTGTGTTGTTTTGGGCAAACTTTTTAGAACCAGACCTCGGAGCAGCTTTTAAAACATGCCATAGTCGGATACCCAAACAGACATTGGTGGTTGCCAATATTCACAATCATGCCTCCATCATCTTCCTAGCTAATAGAAACATGATTTTATTCAGGTCGTACATGGCTATTGGCTTTAGAGAAGCCTAAACCCTTCCGCAATCATGAATGATTTATTCATACTCTTATTTCCCTCACAATAATTAGTTTAGACATGAGCATGTCACATGATTATGACCAATGAGACATGAAAGGAAGACTGCCAAGAAAGAAAGGAGGATTTCTGGGAGATTTTCCACTAGTAGAAAGAGACAGTCCATCTTCATCCAGTTAGAGCTAACATCTGCTTGTGAGGATGGGAATATGAAGCTAAAGCAGCCATCTTGGACCATGAAGAAAACAACCAAAGCCATATTCAGGCCAGCCAACTCACTGAGTATAGAAGAGAAAGAGTCTTTGATATCACCTTTGACTCTAAGCCACTGAATTAACCAACCTCAGAACCACATTAGACTTATTTTTGTTTGAGAGGATATATATTTCACATTGTTTAAGTCAGTTGATGCAGGGGCACCTGGGTGGCACAGCGGTTAAGCGTCTGCCTTCGGCTCAGGGCGCGATCCTGGCGTTGTGGGATCAAGCCCCACATCAGGCTCCTCCGCTGGGAGCCTGCTTCTTCCTCTCCCACTCCCCCTACTTGTGTTCCCTCTCTCACTGGCTGTCTCTCACTCTGTCAAATAAATAAATAAAATCTTAAAAAAAAAAAAAAAGTCAGTTGAGGCAGGATTTCTTATTAACATCCAAAAATACAGATCCAGTTTAAAACCAGAGCCATCAGTGATTCTTCCTTATGACCTAATCCATCACTATGTATTCTCAAGACTTTTTAGATTCTCTCACCCGTCTCTCCCTCCCCTTATACATCTCACTGCCAATCCAGACTCGTAGAACATTTCACTTCTGGATTACTCACTAATGTAGCTTCTCAGCTCATCTCCAGTGTTCACTCCACTCGGTTTAATATTTCTCACATACAATGGCCTCCTGTGGCAAACATTTGAAGGTTCCCAATTTTGCCCAGTGAATGTTCGCTAAATTCTTCACTTAGTTTTCAAGTCTTAGTTGGAATTTTTGAGCACGTGGTTAACTAGCCCAACTTCATTTCAGGCAGACTCATCCCCTCCTAACACATGTGGCATATTTCCAAATGCCACTGCTGGACATGGCCTCCGCACAGCTGGCCAGCCCTGCAGTGTGTTTCCAAAGGTCATGCACTGTAGGCGGCTCACCCCGGAAGGAGAAGCCCAGCACCCCTCACACTTCAGCTGCTGTCAGTGGTCTGTTTCCCTCTAGAATGTCTTCACCATTCAGACTTCTTGCACTTACTTTCTCTCTCATTTCTTTCTTCTTTTTTCTCTTTTGAGGACTTCTTGAATTATTTTTTTCTTTATTTTGACACTTAAAAAAAAACTATTTTCATTCTCAAACCCCTAACTTTATTTTTAACATATTTTATACCCCTCTCACTTTCATACTTATCTTTTTATTTCAGTAGTTGTAGCTGTTCACATCTTTTACTTTAAATCTTTTATTTTACCTCTCATTTTCAATCTCACTCTTTTACCTGTTTTAAACTTTCAGCTTTCAGTCGTATGATTTTTTCAATTTTTCTTAGATGACTCTTTTTTTAATTACATTTTTTAATTCTCTCAATAGATTATGAACATTTTTCAAATCTCTACATAGTCTTTTTACTTACAATAGATCTTCAGAAGTAACATTACACTTGGATGGGTGCTACAATATTTTTCTTTTAAAGATTTTATTTATTTATTTGACAGAGAGAGAGACAGCCAGTGAGAGAGGGAACACAAGCAGGGGGAGTGGGAGAGGAAGAAGCAGGCTCCCAGCGGAGCAGGGAGCCCAATGCGGGGCTCGATCCCAGGACCCTTGGGATCACACCCTGGGCCGAAGGCAGACGCTTAATGACTGAGCCACCCAGGCGCCCCTACAATTTTTTTTAAGTAACTCTGCACCCAACATGGGGCTGGAATTCATGACCCCAAGAGCAAGAGCTGCACGCTCTACTGACTGAGCCAGCCAGGTGCCCCTAGATGGTTCTTCACCTTAATTAGCCTTTTATCTCTCCCCATTTTTACTTTTTTCCTTTTTCTTCCTTTCTTATTTTTCTTACTTATAATCGGTTTTTCTTATGTCTACCCAGACATATGACTAGAGCAATGTGATTAGAAAAGGTCTACACCAGGAGCACCTGGGTGGCTCAGTCAGCTAAGTGTCTGACTTTAGCTCAGGTCATGATTTCAGGGTCCTGGGATCAAGCCCCACGTTGAGCCCCACATCAGGCTCCACACCCTGTGGGGAGTCTGCTTCTCCCTCTCCCTCACTCTCTGCCCCTTCCCCTTGCTCATGCTCTCTCTCAAATAAGTAAATAAAATAAATGAAAGAAAGAAAGAAAGAAAGAAAGAAAGAAAGAAAGAAAGAAAGAAGAGAAAGAAAAGAAAAGAAAAGAAAAGAAAAGAAAAAGAAAAAGAAAAAAGGGGCACCTGGGTGGCTCAGTTGGTTAAGCATCTGCCTTTGGCTCAGGTCATGATCTCCGGGTCCTGGGATCGAACCCCACATTGGGCTCCCTGATCAGTGGGGGGTCTGCTTCTCCCTCTCCCTCTGCCTCTCTGCTTGCTTGTGCTCTCTCTGTCTCTGTCTCTCTAAAATGAATAAGTAAAATCTTAAAAAAAAAAAAAAAAAAGGAAAGGAAAGGAGAGGAGAGGAGAGGAGAGGAGAGGAAAAGGAAAGGTGTACACCACAAACAGGGGAGATGAGAGGTCCTCGGCTCCTCCACCCATAGTTCCTACACATCTCGTGCACTAGCCGACCTCGTATTTCCACATTGAAAACACGCTCACCTTCCTTGCTAGCCGGACCTGGTGTGATTTTTTTTTTCTTTTTTTCTTTTCTTTTTTTTTTTTTTAAGACTTATTTATTTATTTGACAGAGAGAGACAGAGAGAGCACAAGCAGGGAGAGCAGCAGAGGGTGAGGGAAAAACAGGTACCCACTGAGCAGGGAGCCCAACTCGGGGCTTGATCCCAGGACCCTGGGATCATGACCTGAGCTGAAGGCAGATGTTTAACCGACTGAGCCACCCAGGTGTCCCTCTGGTGAGATTTTCTTAAAATAAGAATATCCCACCAACCCCCCCACTTTGTCTCCTTTCTTTCTTCATTAAGATCATGATAAATTTGCGGTGCCAGACATACACACACACACACACACACACACACACATGCATTAAGCGGTTATCTCAAAAATGGATTTACAAACTGAGTCAGCTGGATAGTTCTCCCAACTGGCAACCAGCTCACCTAAAGTATCAGGACTAAGGAGAAAAGAAGGTTGTTTTCCTCCACATCACAGAGAAGTCCTGTAGGCACTAGGAAGTGATGAAAGGTAGACTCTCTCTTGCCTCTCTTCCCAAAATGGCCACCATCATCCAACTGTCCCACAGAACTCGTTGAGGATCTCCTATGTTCTAGGCACTGGGAATACAGAATTAACCAGACAGATGTGGTTTCTGCTCTTCTGACACCTACATCTCGGCAGAGAAAGAGAGACAGTAAACAACACATGAATAAAATAAGTGCTTTGAAGAAAAGAAAACAAGACGTTGGATCAAAGTAGATTCTCTCAGAAAGTGACACTGGAGGAGAGACATGAGTTAAATGACTCAACCAGGCACGTGAATATCTAAAAGGGGGCAGAAAGGAACAGCAAAAACAAATGCAAGGAGCCTAAGATGGCAACAAGCTCGGCTTGTTGGAAGAACAAAAAGATCAGTAGGCCTAGAACCTAGCGAGCAAGGCGGAGAGTAGAGAAAGTTGAGACTAGGCCCAATCCCCCCGAAAGGCTATAAGAACAAGACCGGCAGAGTGGTGAGGTTCTCTCCCACCAGAACAAGTGTGGGCCACCTGCAGGACCCTACAAGGAGGAGCTCTCCCCACAGAGCTGACCCTGCCCCATTTTGTACTGCCTGACTTTACACAGGGATTCTCATTCATGTAGAATTACTAGTCCCACAAATGAGCACAAACTGGCATTATCCTCAGATCTGGTCATTTAGGATTCCTGAAAGATAAATCCCTAAACTGCCCTTTTAAAGATGCTGGATTTAATGTTTCTTAACATTTAGGATGATACTAAATTTCATGGAATTTTTTTTTCTCAGAGCTCTTAATGTATTTGGAGAAGTAAAACCTGGAATATTGGAAAAGATTGTTTTTAAATTTGAGAGTTTGATAGGTATATGATATTCAAACTGAATAATATTTGAAAGCTGACATTGGAAGTTTTGTCTTTGGGGTCTTAACTGCCCTTGTCCCAGAAAAGGAACCTTAGTCATCGAGAACCACTTTAGACACAGTGAACAAATGTAAACACATGCAGTCACTGGCCTTACTACGTACCTCAGGACAGACAGAAGCCACTGTTCCCAGCCAGCGAGTGGATTCCCCCAGTCTGGGCAAGCCGAGCCCAACCCCTCACAGGGTGTGAGATAGAGTGGGATTTACAGGCGTTCATGGCCAGGCTACCTGCACTGGAACGCACCCACCAGTAACTTTGCCAAAGAAAGACTCCCAGCCTAGTCTTGGGAAAGGTAAGTTGGGCAAAGTTGGGAGTAGCTTGAGGATCTGGTCCTTCTGTTAGGAAATGGCCGATCTGGTCCTTCTGTTAGGAAATGGCTGGATGACAGGATAAACATAGAAGAAAAGCTTTTTGACACGGGTCTAGCCAATGATTTTTTGAATATGTTACAAAAAAGCACAAGCAACAAAATAAAAAATAAACGAGTGGGACTACATCAAACTAAAAACCTTCTGCAGAGCTAAAGAAACAATCAACAAAATGAGAAGACAACCTACAGAATGGGAAAAAATACTTGCAAATCATATATCGGATAAGGGGTTAATAGCAGACAATAGTAAAAAAACAAACAATCCAATTAAAAATGGACAAAGGACATGAATAGACATTTTTCCAAGGAAGATATGTGAATGGTTAGTAGACACATGAAAAGGTGCTCAACATCACTAATCACTAGGGAAATGTAAATCAGAATCACAGTAAGAATTTACCTTACACCTGTTAGAATGGCCGTCACCAGAAAGACAAGAGGTAACAAGTGTTGGTGAGGATGTGGAGAAAAAGAAACCGTTGTGCGCTGTTGTTGGGATCGTAAATTGAAACAAGCTCTATGGAAAACAGTATGAAGGATCCTCAAAAAATTAAGAAGTAGAACTTATGATCCAGGATTTCCACTTTTCCATTTCCTCATGTCAAAGAGATAGCTGCACTCCCACGTCCACTGCAGCATTGTTTACAATACCCAAGACATGGAAACCACCTCTGCCCGTCCACTGATGAATGGATAACGAAAATGTGGTGTCCATACACAACGGGATATTATTCAGCCATACAAATGAGGGAAATCCTGCCGTTCGTGACAACGTGGATGGACACTGGGGGCACTATGCGAAGTGAAATAAGTCAGACAGAGAAAGACAAATACTGTGTGATCTCACTTATATGTGGAATCTAAAAAAAAAAAAATCAAATCAAATCAAACTCATAAAAAAAAGACCAGATGTGCAGTTACCAGAGGGAGAAGGAAGAGGGAGGGGATGTTGTAGGAAGGTAGTCAAAAGGGAGTCTTCCAGTTATGAGACAAATAAATACTGGGTATGGGGACACCTGGGTGGCTCAGTTGGTTAAGTGTCTGCCTTCTGCTCAGGTCATGATCCCAGCATCCTGAGACTGAGCCCCGCATCAGGCTCCCTGCCCACCGTCCCTACCCCCTGCTTGTGCTCTCTCTCTCGAATAAATAAACAAAATCTTTTAAAATAAATAAATAAATATATAAATACTGGGTATTATCATACACCATGGTGACTATAGTTAACATAGCCATACAGTATATTTGAAAGTTGTTAAGAGAGTAAATATTAAAGAGTTCTCATCACAAGGAAAAAAACTTTTTCTTTCTTTTTGTCTTGTGTCCATAGGAGATGATGGATGTTAACCAAATTTACTGTGGTCATCACTTCACAATATATGGAAGTCGGGTCATTGTGACGTACGCCTTAAGCTTACACAACGCTGTATGTCAATTATGCATCAATAAAACTGGAAAGATTATAGACAAAAAAAAAATGAAGAAGACGAGGAAGGAAGAAGGGAGGGAAGAAAGGAAAGAAAAGAAATAAACCTTTACCAAACAGCTAGGACTGTGCTAGGTGCTTTCACACACCTTAGTTCTAAATAACCTGCCTGTAAAGTCTGAAATAGTCTCCCTGACATTAATCATAAGCAAGGCCGGATTTTTTAAGCCCTAAAGCTTTGAACATGGATTAATTTGACCTCTAAATCCGGGTCTCTCTCTCAAAGAAACGATGTAAATGCCCAACGGGGTTATGAAATCAAGATCTGTGTGTGCATTTAAATTCCTCATTCTGCCTCAATTTCAAAATAGATGTCCAAATATCTAGCCTAAATCCGCCTAAAGGGAGACAGACGCTTTTTCTCCAACTTTCTCTTTCCTGTGCACGGGACTGTGCAGGGGGACAGATACCAAAGCCCCACGGAACGCCTGCTGTGTGACACAGAGGGCTGCACTCTCAGGAGCCCCCGTGCCCACACTGTTTATGTACTCCGCGTTCGTATCCAGTGAGCATTAGTTCAAGGAGCTGGACATGTTTGCCTTTTGAAAAAGGTGGACATGACTGATGTCTTCGGCTGTTTGAAAGACCGAGAGCTGCAGAGAGCTCAGCTTTGCTCTGTGTACATGCGGCAGACAGGGCTAGGATCTGGAGGGGGCAGGGAAGCCATCCATCGGTTAGAACTCGTGCACAATGGGATGGGCTGCCTGCTGAGACAGTGTGTGCCCACCCCAGGAAGTATTCATGCAAAAGCTACAAGAACATCTGTCAGGGATGTCATAATTAGGATCTCCACCTAAATTGGAAAGATGAACTAAACCAGTGGTTCCCAAATATCTGCCCAGCTATGACAGTTTCTACTGAGCTGAGACAAAATGATTAAAAAAAAAAAAAAAAAAAAGGCAGAGTCATGAATTTTTCCTAGAGCTCACTTTATTGAATTTAAAGGATTGACCTTCAGGGTGCCTGGCTGGCTCAATCTCTGGAGCACGTGACTCTTAATCAAGGGGTTGTAAATTTGAGCCCCACCTTGGGTATAGAGATTATTCAAAAATAAAAATCTTTTGGGGTGCCTGGATGGTTCAGTCAGTTGAGTGCCTGACTCTTGATCTTGACTCAGGTCAGGGTCGTGGGTTCAAGCCCTGCACTGGGCATGGAGCCCACTTAAAAAATAAGAAGAAGAAATAAGAAATAAAAATCTTTTAAAAATAAAATAAAAATGAATAAAGGATTGCTCTTAGTTCTGACATTACACAAAATGAATCCTTCCTACCTTTTCATCCTTCATCTCCACTCTTCTTAAAATAACAGTCATAGGAGATGATAGCTGCTGCTTTGTTTTGACTTACATGGCAAAAGCGAAAATAGCATCACCATGCTGACTACCCCCCAGTCTTTCACCTGTGTTAATAGCTCATAGAATTCAAAAGTCAGAAGACTATTAGACTACATGAACTCAAAGGTCACTTAGTTGTTCAAACCAAAACCTTGGGGTAGGGTCATCTCAAAACCTTGAGTCTTCTTCCCTCAACCCCCACAGCCATGACATATGAGCCTGTCACATCAACTCTATGTTCACAACACATCCCCCAAGTGGCCCTTCTCTCCTGCAAGATGCCCCTCACCCATGACCCCATGATCTCTCCCATGAGGACCACTGCAGCAGGTTCCTGACCAGCCTCCCTGGTCCCACTCTTTGCCATCACTTCAATTTCTTCTCCGCTCAGCAACCAGAGCACATAAAAATGTCTGTAGATCACGACTTTCCCCTTAAAGCCCTCAAGGGGCTTCACATTCCACCTGGAATAAAAACCAAGTTCCTTACCAGGAGAGAAGATCCTAAAAGATCTTGCCCTGCGTCTGCCAAGCTTCAATTGATCCCTTTGTCCATAGAGACAGCCTTTCAGCCCTCCCAACAAACCACTCTGGCTTCGGCTTTTGGACTTGGCACTCGCTGTTCCTTCTGGTTTGAATACTCCTTCCTCAGGATCTTGCAGGGCTCACTCCTCCTCCTCACCATCCAGCCCTCAAATGTCACCTTCTTCAAAAATCTTCCAGGACCACCCGATACAGCAACCCCTCTCCTAGCCCAGCACCTCTTTAGCAAATGCCTGTTTTGCTTTCTTATGACATATATTTATAGTTCAAATTGCTCTGTCCACTTATTCATAGGTTTATTGCCTGTTTTCAATTCTAGAAGGAAAGCTTCGCTAGGGCAGCAGCCACATCTGCTTCTCCATTTCTGCATTCCCAACGAAGGGAGCAGCCCCTGGCAGTTGAATGAATGAATGAAAATCTTCCAAGTCTATGATTCCAGGACCCGTTTTCTCTTCCAAAATATCTTTCTATGAACAAATACACTTAAAGAAAGCATCATTCATTAAAATTTAAAAAAAAAGCAATGCGATCTCTAGCTGGGATCCAAAACAAAATATAACTTGAAATAACATTGTTTCTATTTTGTTTTGTTTTGTTTCACAGAGAAGTAGGGGTCCTGGTAGCTTTCCCTCTTGAGAGCAAGTCGAAAATGCTCCAACAGGAGGCAAACCTAAAAGAGAGGTTCTTGGAAATGCTGGTGTTTCAGAATATACTCAGAGACGGCCTGAGAAATGAAGTCATAACGAGAACACAACACTAGCTAGCACCTAGCTTATTTTGTACGCAGCACTCATCTGGGCGCTCTGTGTCTGTTAACTGGCTTAATGTTCCCCACTACAAGGAAAATACTATTATTAGTCTTCAAGTCAGCTACAGGAAAAAAGAAAAAAAAAAAAAAAAAGAACCAAGGCTCTGGTATTGTTTCTCACACTCACTAACTTTCATTGGTTGATTCGGCGCTCGTTCAGGTGTTTCTCTTTCCAGCTTCTCTCGACATGATTTAGAAAGTGGAGCGAGGGGGCATCTTTATTCCTTTCTCATGCAAAGATTAATTCCGGTCACAAAGATCATCTGTCACGTCCTATCATTTTCCATAACGCGACGTGAATTTTTCACTTTTGGGAGACAAGTTGTGCAAAGAAGCGCACCAAAAAGGATGTAGACAATGGGTATGCAGCCCCCGGGCACAGGCCGCTGCTGCCCCTCCGTGCGCCGTGCTGGCAGCAACCTGCCGGAAAGCCGCCTCTTCATGCGCCGGGCCGGGGTCTTGTCCGGAAGAGCGGCACAGCTGCTCCGGATCCGGCTCCAAGAGCTGACTCTGCTGCCAGAGGCCAAGAGCTTCCTTTAATTGCCTCTCTCCTGCCCCCATTCATTAACATATGTCCCTCCACAGGACAGAGCGAACAAAACACTCCCTTTGGAAGTGGGCCACTGCGCTCAGCGGGCCGGCCTTCGGCATCCCGCCCGGGGAACCCTTCTGCCGGGCGGTGAGCAACAATAGGGCTGGCTGGCACCTTTGCACTCACAGCGCCACCGACATATGTCTACGGGGGAAAAAAGATCGGCCCAGATGAAGTGGCTCCTTTGATGGCAGCGACACCTGAAGCAAGATGAGAAGGGGGCAGGGGACACGTACGCAGGGGGCGCGAAGGAGGCATTTCTTCGTTTACCTAAGTAACATTAGGAGAACCTGAGCCAAAACCGAAAAAGCTCGGGGTGGGCCTTGGACCCTTCCACAGAGTAGGCCACGGCTACTGCGTGGAGGTGCTGATGAGTCCTGTTGGCCTAAGAGTAATGAGGACAGAAGCCACAGCCTGGTCTCTGAGTCGGGGCTGAATCTGAGAGTGGAAGAACCAGGTTTCAGATCAATTTCTAAATGGCCAGATTTAATGTATTGGCACTTAGAGCCAAGAAACACATTCCTTTTTATAGAACGCGTTTGTGTTCCAGAAAAACGCTACGCACATCAGTTTCAAATGACTGGCTTTTGCTTCTCGGGTTTCAACGTGCCATTTTTAAGCTGATCTCTGTCTTTTTCAAGGCAAGCTGTGCATTAATTTAAAAAAGTAAATGATTAATGGGGAGGGTTGCACAACGATGCAAATGTACTTCACGCCATTGAACGACATACATTTGGAAATGGGTAACAGGTCAGTTTCACGTTACCACGATTTTTAAATATTTTACTTGGAAGAAAAGGTACGTGGAGACATATTTGAAAGTTTCATCTTTAAAAAAAAAGAAAAGAAAGTTTCATCTTTGATGATACAGTAAGGAGACAGCAATGATACTGCCAACAAGGTTTTCATATATTTCAACAACAAACAAAAAAGAGAGTTAATAAAACTAATGTGAAATATTTTGTTTTCATGCATAATGTTTGCATGAGAACCCAAAATTTTTAGTAGCACAAAGTGGAGGCATTTTTGAGTGAAGGTGGGGCTTAAATATTGAATAAATCTAAAGGTCTTTTAACAAATCAAAAATCAAATCTCTTAGAATCCTGATTATTTTAGTTGTCTAAAATGATAGGAAATACTGTGTTTCAATTAAACTCTGAATCATTTTGTGAAAATCCCTCTAAAAGTTGTCAGATTTGTTTGGTATCATCAATGGAACAAAACATAGTCTAAAAACAAATCCAAATTTACTCAGGAATTTAGTATACAATAAAAGTGGATTTCAAATAAACAAGGAAAAGATAGATTAATAAATAATATTGTGTCAACTGAGCAGCCATCTGAAAAAAAATAAAAATAAGAAATAAGAGATCCCTACCTTATCTACACACCAAAATGAATGCTAACTGAATCAAAGATTTCAGTATAAACACACACACACACACACACACACACATACACACAAGTATGAGAAGAAAACATGGAGGAATTTTTAAAATAATCTCAGAGTTGGGGAAGCTTTAGTAGGATACAACATACAAAAGCCATAACAGAATATATCAGTGAAATTAAGAAATGACAAATATGAGGAAAATATTTGCAACAAACACCACAGAACAGTAAACTAATAATTCATTTATACATATATATATGTATATATATATATATATATGTATAAATATATATGAAGAGTACCTAAGATCAATAAGAAAAAGACAAATCACCAAAAATAGGTAAAAGGTTAGAGCACCTGGCTGGCTCACTCCAAGGAGAATGCAACTTTTTTTTTTTTTTTTTAAGAGCTTGCAACTCTTGATTCAGGATTGTCTAGGCCCCATGTTGGGTGTAGAGATTGCTTAGAAATAAAATCTTAAAAAAAAAAAAAAAGGTAAAAGGGTAAGCAGTTCATATAAAAGAAGTACAAAGATCTTTTATACATATTTAAAAATGTTCAGTTTCCTTATAGTAATTAAAACCATAATGAGATAGCATTATCACTTTCATGATAATTAGCAAGTACCAATAATCTGATGACACACTGTTGGTGAGAAAATGAGCCAACCAGCACTTGCATATAGTGTTGGTGGCAATAATATTTATACAGCTTTTTTTGGAGGAGCTATTTGGAAATGTATATGAAAAACATTTAATGTATAGTCTGTTGGGCCTAGCACCTCCATATTTAGAAATGTATCCTACACTTATGCTCACACTTATAACAAAGCTGCTTATACAAGAATTTTCACTGGAAACAACAGAACATCTAGCTGAAAAACTGCTTGGGTAGGGGCTCCCGGGTGGCCCCGACAGTTAAGGTCTACCTGGTCCTGGAATCGAGCCCCACACTGGGCTCCCGGCTCAGCAGGGAGTCTGCTTCTCCCTCTCCCTCTTCTTCTCCCCCTGCTTGTGCTCCCTTTGTCTCTCTCTTTCTCAAATGAACAAATAAAATCTTTAAAAAAAAAAGAAGAAGAACTGCTTGGGTAAATGGACTATTATGTAGCTATTGAAAGGAATTACACAATTCTGTATGTAATACAGCCAGTATATCCGCCACTTGAGTGTGTGTGTGTGTGTGTGTAACTTTTTTAAAGAGATACACACACAAGCTTAAATGTGCTATAGAATCTCTGAAATGATACATAAGAAACAGTGGTTGCTTCTGTGAAGAAGAAATAAATGGCAAGGGAAATAAGAGAAAAACTTCCTTTCGAACATCAACTCTTAAGGTCTTTTGAATTTTGTGCATCATCATTATCCAGATGGAAGAAAAAAAAATTTTTTTTAAGATTTTGTTTATTTGAGAGAGAGTGAGCGAGA
The DNA here is from genome assembly GCF_017311325.1 of Ursus maritimus. Lineage (NCBI taxonomy): Eukaryota > Metazoa > Chordata > Mammalia > Carnivora > Ursidae > Ursus > Ursus maritimus. The sequence continues at coordinate 20,319,417 of NW_024427107.1, forward strand.
GAGAGCACAAGCCAGGGGAGCAGCAGAGGGAGAGGGAGAAGCAGGCTCCTCAATGAGCAGGGAGACTGATGTGGGACTCGATCCCAGGACCCCAGGATCATGACCTGAGCCGAAGGCAGACGCTTAACTGACTGAGCCACCCAGGCGCCCCGAAAAAAATTTTTTTAAGGGACAAGGCAATCAATATAAATGTCTTACCTACCAACATTGATTAATTAGCTCTAAGTTTGATGGTTGAATTGGCATTTTTAGAAAGAAACTGAAACACAACCCCCCACCCCAACAATATAGGATAAAAGGAATGAAAACAGTTTCATTCGAAGTCATGAAAAAAAATTTTTTTAAGATTTATTTATTTTTATTTTAGAGAGAGGGAGATAGAGAGAGGGAGAGAGCGAGCGAGTGGGAAGAGGGGCAGAGGGGGAGAGAGAGAGGATCTCAAGCAGACTCCGTGCTGAGCTGAGCGCAGGGCCAGAGGTGGGCTCAATTCCATGACCCTGAGATCATGAAATGCGCTGAAACCAAGAGTCGGATGCTTAACCGACTTAGCCACCCAGGCTCCCCATGAAAAAAAAAATTTTAAGAGCAAAGACAAATGATTAGAATAATTCTTTTTTTCTTTTTTCCTTTTTTTTTTTTTTAATTTTGCCATTTATGTCAAATACTCCAAGATTTATATAGCTTTTTTGGAGCAGCTTGAAGCAGAAGGACAAAACAGGAATAACCCATATTTAGGAAATGAAACATTTTTAAGTATTCTCCCATATTGGTGGGTTCTATTTAGATTTAAAACACAGCTCTCAGGTTCTCCCCACCATCAAGCCCTGAACTGTCACCCCAATATGTATACACACAAACTGTATTCTAATCCCAGGCACACAGACTTAGCAATAATCACAATTTATCTGGAAAGGCAGACAGTGCAGGGAGTTGCTGACAACACTTTCAATTTGGCCATTAAGGATATTAGTTTTCCCTTCTTGTTTACAGGAAATGTTTCCTGCTAAGGCCAGCTGACGGCTCTAACCAAAGTATCATAAAGCTGGAGCCCAGACCTCTGTATTGTCTCCCAGGAAAGCAAGGGAGACCCGCGCAGACCCAAGCCGGACGCGGCCCACGTCCCCTTCATCTCTCTGCCACAGAACAGCAGGAGTGAGCATAAAAGACGTGGGAAGGCATTTTGTCCTGGAGAGAGCAACAGAAAACATTTGACGTGGTTCAGACCCGAAGAGAAAAACTATCTGAGAAATGAATTTTAATTCTCCAGAACCCTTTCGAGAGATTAGCTGTAATTATTGATAAGTCACTGCTGTGAAGTCTGTGTGGTCTGTTTGAACTGCTTTTTATTACTATACATGAGACGCTGATATGCACACGTGGAAAGAAAGCAACAGATTGGTTACAAAGCCTGTCCCCAACCTACGTTTCCAATCTTATGTCTCATTCCTCCCCAGCATGAACTCACATTTCCCTATCTCCTTATCCCTGCACACCCTGTCTGCCTCCCAAGATAGTGTGAAATGTTTCCCATCCTTCAAGCCCCCTTTCAACTCCAGTCCCCCTCCCAAACCTCCTTGGAGTGTCCAAGTCCCATGAGATATCTCTGAATACTAAGATAGTTAATACTTTATATTAAATACATATGTACACATATAGACAACATATAGACAACATATATATCTATATTGTATGTGTGTGCATATATGTCACCTTACAAGGCAATTAAAAACAATAATGAACCCTGACAGGCAATCGAACATACGGTCCTAAAATAAGTAAATAAATCTTAAAAAGAAGAAGAAATACAAAAATGAGAAACCGCACCGAATGTATACCCAAATCAAGATATCCTTAAAATTGTTTATTGGGGCGCCTGGGTGGCACAGCGGTTAGGCGTCTGCCTTCGGCTCAGGGCGTGATCCCGGCGTTATGGGATCGAGCCCCACATCAGGCTCCTCTGCTGGGAGCCTGCTTCTTCCTCTCCCACTCCCCCTGCTTGTGTTCCCTCTCTCGCTGGCTGTCTCTATCTCTGTCGAATAAATAAATAAAATCCTTTAAAAAAAATTGTTTATTAACCTCTCTAAGCCCTCATTAGAAGACCCAAATCTAAAAACTGCTTCTCATCAGTTCATCCACTTTGTCGATCAAGTACTGACCAAGAGTCAGCTGCGTGTCAAGCCCTGGAGAATAAAATGAACAAGATCCCACCCCCATAAGGATCTAACGTATGAACAGGATCCGTGAAATCTAGGTGTAGCCTAAGTAGAGTCTAAATAGCAAAAGAACCCACAATTAACTAATAAATAATTCCAGTGGCAGAAGACTTTAGTGGATGGTTTTCCAGAACATTTTTGTGATGTTTCCTAGCATATGGTAAAACCACAATTATGAAGAATATTTTGTGAATGCAATTGTTTAAATTAAATTTCTGGTGACATAAGTACACATCCTAGATGCCTAGTTTTGTAAATTCTTACTTTTTTAGTAAAGCCAGTAATTTATTTTTAATATAAACATTTCCCCGGGACGCTTGAGTGGCTCAGTCCATTAAGTGTCTGCCTTCGGCTCAGGTCATGATCCCAGGATCCTGGAATTGAGTCCCGCATTGGGCTCCTTGCTCACTGGGGAGCCTGCTTCTCCCTCTGCCTGCCACTCCCCCTGCTTGTGCTGTCTCTCTCTCTCTCTGACAAATAAATAAATAAAATCTTTCAATATATATATATGTATATATATACATATATATATAAACATATATAAACATCTCCCCTTGACTAAGTACCATATAGTGCTTTTATATAAATTATATATGTTTTTATATGTATAAACAATTTATATACAAATATAAATATTTTATATATATATATGTAGCAATTCATCTTTCTTCAATGACTAAGGGTTCTGCCAGGCCTCACTCATAGCTCTAGACATAAGTCTCATTATACACTCTGCCCATGATGCTACATCAGAAATAAGAAATACGAAACTGAGAGAGGCGCCTGGGGGGGCTCAGTCGGTTCAACGTCCCACTCTTGATTTTGGCTCAAGTTGTAATCTCACGGTGGTGAGAAGAGCCTGCATCAGGCTCCACCCTCAGCGGGGAGCATGCTTAAGATTCTCTCTCCCTCGCCCTCTGCCCCTCCCCCCACTCTCTCTTTTTAAAATAAATAAACAAATCTTAAAAAGAAGAAGACATACAAAAATGAGAACCTGAACTGAATGTATACCCAAATCAAGATATCCTTAAAATTATTGTAATGTACTTATGTTTAATAAACTGAAAATGTAAAGTTTTCTTAAAAGTGATTTTACTAAATTAATACTCAGCACATAATTGAGGAGTATTCACTCAACAATGCTCTAAGTGCTAAAAGATAGACTTGGAGGTGGGGCGAATCTGCAGACCAGCTGGTTCCTAATTAATAGAAATTTTGCTCTAATTAAATCACTGACAATACAAGCAATAAAAATGTGATTGTCTCTTCTATCTTTACAGGAATGATGTAAAAATTACGTCCTTATTCATAGAGCAGCTTTCTCGCTCTCACTTTGCGGAACTATGCCAGGTCACAGCTATGCAGGACCTTCCTTACCTAGCAACTGACAAACAAAAAAAAACCCTTTGTCATTGGCCAGATCTCCATTTGGAAACAGGCATGAATTCACTAGTCTTAATTTTAGCTACTAAAACTGCATCTTAGCAAAAAGAGGAGGAAAAGAATGTAACTTTTTAAAGCACATTAGCCTTCAACTTGTGTGAACCCCACTGAAGAAGAGAAAGTCAGTCAATAAACGAAGAGGAAGAGAAAGCAGGACTTAATGACATATTTAACTATTTAACAGAAAAGTCTGCTACTTTCCTTGCTCCGGCAGCTCACGGTGGGACAGGGGATGATAAACTCTAAAAAGCAACAACACCTTGGTGTGACACATTGTTGAAAAACAGCAACGTGAGGGGCGCCTGGGTGGCTCAGTCGCACCTGAATCTTGATTTTGGCTCAGGTCATATCTCAGGGTTGTGAGATCAAGCCCCATGTCAGGCTCTGTGCTGGGTGTGGAGCCTGCTTGAGATTCTCTCTCCCTCTCCCTCTGCCCCTCCACCCTCCCTCTCTCTCTCCCTATCTATAAATAACCAAATAAATAAAACAAGGATGTGATCCCGTGACTTGAAAAGCCTATAGAGAAAGCCCCTCGAGTGTGCCTCTCACTGTCCTGAGCTCACCAGGCTCGGGGTAAGGGAACTTGCATCAACACTTAAATCTTCCTTTCTAGAGATGTTGGTAAGGTTTTCAAAGCAATTTTCCTCCTCTCATACCCAACCTCCCAACACGCCTATGTTGGGCTAGTATGATTCACACAACACACTTGGCCCTCAGAGGGATTTAGTGACTTATCCAAGGTCATGGGGAATTTTCAACAAGTCCAGGAATCCAGTCCAGGTTTCCGGCCTCTACTGGCTGATCCTTCTCACATGTTGAAGACATTCTTTCCCTCACCCCACCTCTCCCCCTGTTCTATTCTCAGAGGGTGCTGATGCCCACACTGAAAATAGAATCTCTCTACTACTGCCAAAAGCTCTTCCCTTCATCACCGAGCACAAGGAGAGTCAAGAGAATATGGCAATGACCCATTCAGGCTTATCTCCAGATGTCCCCCCAATTATGGCTGCCAGATTTAGCAAATAGTAATACAGGATGCCCAGTGGAATTTAAATTTCAGATAAGCACTGAATAATTGTTTAGTATAAGTATGGTCCATACAATAATTGGGACATGCTTATACTAAACACTTATTTTTCTGAAGTTCAAATGTCACTGGGCATCCGGTATTGTATCTGGCAACCCTATCCCCAACTCATCTCCACTTCTACCCTGGTGCCCACACACAGGAACACATCAAGGGCAGGAAACTCAACCAAGACACAGGGAACAACACACAGATTCTACCTGGGAAGGTTGTTCTCAACTCAATCGTGCAAGATGCTTCTCCAATCCAAACCTCACAAAATTAGCCTCCTAGGTATTTTATAATAAGCTTTAATAAAAAATACAATGAAATTCATGGCTTTTTTTTAATTACAAGATATGTACATACAAGGTATGTATTTTCCAAAGACGGCTGTAACAGTATCTCTCCTCTCACTTTTCTACAATGTGACCAAGAAATGGTGTTTTTGCCCCTTCTCCCTTAAATATGGATGAACCAGTAATTTGTACCCAACAGAAGCAGAAGTGATACCACACAGCTTCCAAGGCCAATTCAGAAAAGGCAATGCAGGGGCGCCTGGGTGGCGCAGTTGTTAAGTGTCTGCCTTTGGCTCAGGGCGTGATCCCGGCGTTCTGGGATCGAGCCCCACATCAGGCTCCTCTGCTATGAGCCTGCTTCTTCCTCTCCCACTCCCCCTGCTTGTGTTCCCTCTCTCGCTGGCTGTCTCTGTCAAATAAATAAATGAAATCTTAAAAAAAAAAAAAGAAAGAAAGAAAAGGCAATGCAGCATCTGGCTTGCTCACTGTGCCACCTCATACCTGAAGCCCTGAGCCATCATGCCAGGAGTCCAACTACACAGAGCCCACAAGGCCAGGATGCAGCCACACCACATGGAGAGTCCACAAGGAGGCGCTCCCGCAGGTGGATCCATTCTTCAAATCCTCCTAGCCCAGGGGTCCCACATGTGAGTGAAGTGGCCTTCCAATAATTCCAGCCCCCAGCTATTGAGTCACCTCCAGACTTCAATTTCTTCCCAGCTGAGGGCAGACACATAATAAAGCAGATACAAGCTGTCCCTGCTCTGACCTTTCCAAATTCTGGAACGTGTCAACATAGGAAAATGACTGATGCTCAAGGCCATTAAATTTACAATGGTCCGTTATGCAGTAACTAACTAGAGTATATAATACATGCTCATCCCAGAACAATTTTGAAAAGAGAAAATAATCACCTAATAAACATTCTACACGCAAAGGCAATTGCTTTCAAAATTTGGATGGACGCCTGGCTGGCTCAGTCAGTAGAGCATGTAACTCTTAATATTGGGATTATAAATTTGAGTCCCATGTTGGGTATAGAGATCACTTTTATTTTTTTTAAGATTTTATTTATTTATGTGTCAGAGAGAGAGAGAGCAAGCACGAGCTGGTGGGGGGGAGGAGCAGAGGGAGAGGTAGGCTCTCTGCTAAGCAAGGAGCCCAATGCAGGATTCGATCCTAGGACCCTGCAGCCGAAGGCAGGTGCCTAACCAACTGAGCCACCCAGGCATCTCAGGATTACTTTTTATTTTTTTTTTATTTTTTTTTTTTAAAGATTTTATTTATTTATTCAACAGAGATAGAGGCAACCAGCAAGAGAGGGAATACAAACAGGGGGAGTGGGAGAGGAAGAAGCAGGCTCACAGCAGAGGAGCCCGATGTGGGGCTCGATCCCACAACGCCGGGATCACGCCCTGAGCCGAAGGCAGACGCTTAACTGCTGTGCCACCCAGGCGCCCCAGGATTACTTTTTAAAAAATCCAAAATTTTGAAATACACACTTCCAATATTTTTCTGTGGCTGTATGCATACTTTTTCCTTCTTAAACAAATATGGTATCATAGCACTGTTCTGATTTTTTACTTCTACAGTATTACTTGAAAAAAAATCTTTCCATCTCACTGAACAATTTCATCTTTGACAGTAACAACCCTCATAGCTAATACTGAATATTTAGGTTGCTTCTAATTTTTTATTGTTACAAATACAGATGCACTAAATGTCTATACATCCATCTCTCCATTCATCTGGTTTTGCCTTAGTTAAATCCCTAGAATTGGAATTGTTAAAAGATTTGCATATTTTTTAAGCCTTTGGATAATACAAACTTTGGTCTAGAAACAGCTGTTCTTTTTAATAAAGGGTCAAATCATTTTACGCTGCCAACAATGGTGTATGATTGCTCACTTTTTCACATTCTTACCAGCAACAGGTACTCTGATTAAAGTTTTGTCAATTTTATGAAAAAAATGATAATTCATTGTCATAATACTACCAAGTATATACTTTTTCATGTTTATTAGTCATTTGTATTTCATTTTGGCATGAATTGCCACATGTCCGGGGCTCCTGGCTGACTCAGTCAGAAGAACATGTGACTCTTGATCTTGGGGTTGTAAGTTCGAACCCCACGTTGGGTGTAGGGATTACTAAAATAAATAAACTTTGATAGATAAATAAATAAATAAATAAATAGCCTCATGTCCTTTGCCCATTTTTCTATTGGAATATTTGTTGTCTCTTAATGATTTATAAAAGCTCTTTGGAGATGAATTATATTAATCTTCTGAAAAGGTTCTAGTTAGTCATTTGCCTTTTATTGAATAGGCATCTCAAATATCAAATACATCTGAAAGATAAAATAGCACCTATAAAATTGAATGCTGTTATATGCTTGGCTATACCCCAAAATGCCAGCTTATTATCCCCAGATGCATATTTATGGATGTTTTTCAGGGAAAGAAACTATATGTAGCCCTCCAGCTGAAACCAAAAGGGAAGTGAGTGAGACCAAAGCTTTCCTAATAAAAATTATTATCATGGGGGCGCCTGGGTGGCACAGCGGTTAGGCGTCTGCCTTCGGCTCAGGGCGTGATCCTGGCGTTATGAGATCGAGCCCCACATCAGGCTCTTCAGCTATGAGCCTGCTTCTTCCTCTCCCGCTCCCCCTGCTTGTGTTCCCTCTCTCGCTGGCTGTCTCTATCTCTGTCAAATAAATAAATAAAATCTTTAAAAAAAAAAAATTATTATCATGACAACAAAAACCAAGATTTACTCAGACACTTTGCTAAGCACTTAAATGCATTTTCTCATATCATTCTTACAATAACCCTTTAGAGAGGTACAGTTAATATTTCCAATTTATAACTGAGGAAACAAGGCCTCGTAGGGTTCAAATGACTAATAAATGCTATCTTTTGACGCCCGGCCTCACGCCTCTGAGTTCTCAAACACGAAACATTACTGCCTCCCCTGGACAGCGTGTCTAACCTCTCCAAGCCTCAACTTCCATCCGTGGCCTTCTGAAGACTAACTGACATCATGCGTGCATGGCGTTTAGCACAGCCCCTAGCACATACACACGCTTCATAAATGGTATGTCACAAAAGACAAGTGTTGGCGAGGATGTGCAGAAAGTGGAACCCTAGTGCACTGTGGGTAGGAATGCACAATAGCGTGGTCCTTATGGAAAACCGTACGGAAAATCCTCAAAAAATGAAAAATAAGAGTTACCATATGACCTAGCAATCCCACTTCCAGGTATTTACCTACAAGAATTGAAATCAGGATCTCGAAGAGAGATAAGCACTCCCATCTTCATTGCAACACTGTTCCCAACAGCTAAGCTACAGAAGGAGGCTCAGTGTCCATTAATGGATGAATGGATAAAGGAAATGTGGTATACACACACAATGGAATATTACCCAGCCTCTAAAAAGGTAAATCCTGGGCCGCCCGGCTGGCTCAGCTGGAAGAGCACGTGACTCCTACTCAGGGTCATGAGTTTGAGCCCCATGCTGGGTATGGAGATTACTAAAATAATAATAATAAACTTGAAAAAAAACAAATAAAAAGCTAAATCCTTCATAGGCCATAACATGGATAAACCTTGAGGACAGGGCGCTAAATAATTATGCTAAATACGCTAACATGTCACGGAGAAACAAATACTGCATGACTCCACCTACATGAGGTTTCTAAAGGAGTCAAAGTCATAGAATAAAGAGTGGACTGGTGATTGCCAAGGGCTGGGGGTAGGGACAAACGAGGAGGTACTAATAAACAGGCATAGTTTCAGTTAAGCAAGACGAAAAAGTTTTAAAGAGCTGCCGTCTCTAAGAAAAAAGCGTACGCCATCATCGTCAACATCCCCACATGACCTCCATCACACCAGCAGAGTCGCAACACCGTATAAATACACCTTTGTACGCCAAGAGCCATCTTCTTTTCCTCGTCGTGCCCACCATTAAATTTTAACACTACAAATACGCTGTTTATGTACCATGTCCCTTTGGAGGGCCACCAATCAACGTACTACTGAAATAGCCAAGATAGTTTTGTCCCTGCACTCCCTCCCCAGGAATCAGCTGCCACTCCCTTGGGACTGATACTGCCACACTCCCAAACCTCCCCCCTCGAGAATGCCTGATCTGTGTGGACCAGAAAAACCTCTGATGGGCAGGTCTTGTGGAACCTGCGATACCCACAAACATCTTCACACGGTTCCTCAACACAACAGCGCCTCCGCAAATCACAGCAGATGCAGGAGAGTCCACTTAAAACCCAGCCCCAATTCTGACCTTTTTTTTTTTTTAGGTAGGCTCCCCACCCAGTGTGAAGCCCAACACAGGGCTCGAACTCACCACCCTGAGATCAAGACCCGAACTGAGATCATGAGTCAGACGTTTAACCGACTGAGCCACCCAGGCGCCCCCCAGTTCTGACAGCTGGAAGCTCTGTAAACAGAAACATACAAGTTAAGGCAAAAATATTGATCATCTCTTTTCTTTCTTCTACTTCCAAAGAGGAAAGAATTATCACTGATAATTTTTGAAAAGATGAGGCTGGACAATTATCTTGTCTGGGTCAAATCAATATAACCGTCCATGGGTTTTACCTACTGTTGTATGATATATAATTTCAAATAATGAAAACCGACAGAGAAGAGGTGCTACACGTCTCTTTAATAACCAGGGTGATTACATCATTGGCTGAGAAGCCTCTATATTGCAAGATCACCAGGTCTCTCTCTTCTACATCTCAATTTAAATAATCTAATGTTCTGCTCAAGGTCAGAAAGAGCCTGTGTTCATTCATTGTGATGAGGTGAGGTTTTTGCTGAGTATTAAGAAATAAAAATGATCATTTACCAAGTAGGACAGAAGATAATCCACTGCTGAAAATAGCATCCACAACCAGCTTGGAAGGTGGACTATGGAAGAAAATGTACTCAGACAAATGCCAGTGACTTGATGCTTTGCCAGAATAGTCTTCCTGGTGTGTGTTTTGGACCAAATTCTTCTTACACATCAAACACAACCCACCTCACCCTCAAATTATGTCTACCGAATTGTGCTCTGGGAGCACATGTCCTCAGCCTACAATGAGGCAATAGTAGCAAAAATAACCTAGCCATATGAAATTCATGCTTACTGGAAGAATCTGGTAGAGGATATTGTTCACTACATGACATGAGGTGCTCTACAAGTAGAAATTTATCTTTGCTTCCAGTCCCAGGAATAGTTGTACTTCTCCTAAGCAGCCTATTTTTAGCAACAAACCATGAACAGTAGACCCTTGGCATTTTTGCAGATTTGATATCTGCAATTTCAACGTTCAAAGGAGACAAGTCAGATGGGTCTCAAGTTTAACTCACAACCGCCGTAAGCTGGGATGTGGTCTGGAGCTGCTGCTAGTAAGTGCGTCTGATGCCCCAGTGTGCGCATGTCAGTACAGCATTGCTCATTAGGGATCAGACAGCCTCATTGTTCCCCACCACCTGTCGCGTCTGATCATGCTTAACTCCTCATGCTGGCTGCTAGAAAACTCGGAGTCAATTTTATATTTCCCTTCTGAAGTGAATAGATGTCACTGCATCAATTCTGGGCACTAATCCCCTTCTTCTCAAGGACTTCATCTTAATACAAATAAGCTCAGAGTTTCCAGGTGCCCTTCCGAAGGGCGCAGTGGTCCGCACAGTGTCACTTCACCCTGAACAAGATCAGAGAGCTCAGTTCTGGGGGACTTCTGAGCTGGGCTCTGAAACAGGGCCAAACTGAGCAGAAGAGGACAGCTCCCCCTGGCTTAGCGCCACTCCACAACCAGAAATGCTCACTTCAAGGAAAGCGTTCCATCTTGGCTGAAGAGAGCGATGAGGAAAAATTAAGAAAGGAAATACTCATCCTTCACCCACACTGAGAAAAAAGAGGCCATCTTTCCCAGCAAATATGGGGGGAAGTGCCGATTCCAGCACAATTGAGTTTTGAGAATAACTTCTGGGTGTTTCCAGCAGAGGCGCTCTGGTGTAAGCAGAAAGAACAGCAAAGTGACCCACCTCCCAGGAGAAAATCCAGAGAAAGCATATGCTGGTTGCTGACCCAGCTCCAGGATTTCTGCGCAGAAAGCACTTAGGGTAGCATTCTGGTCGGAAGCCGTGTGTTTACATGGGAGGGGAGGTGGAGAGGAAATGCCCAGGGAAATCTGTGGAACTTCAGCACCCTTCCCAACAAGACACCCTTTAGAACAGTCACCAAAAATGGGTCAAAGAGGGGTGCCCACCTGGCTCAGTGAGTAGAGCATGCAACTCTTGATCTTGTCAGTTCAAGCCCCATGATGCGTGTAGAGAGTACTTAAAAATAAAATATTTTTTGAAAAAATAGGTCAAATATTTCCAGCAATTAAGACCTATTGTACTAATAATTCCCCCCAATATGTCCTATGTATAGGTTCTGTCTGTATTTCAGACATTCACTCAGTAAGTTCATTTTCAGTGCCTTTCCTGGGCAAGCAAGATGTCAGATGCTGGGGAGACTTGAAACGCGTAAATCTAGTTTCTGTCCACAGTGAATTTATAATCTAAAAGCATATTTAGACAAAGACACAAATTACCATATTCTGCAAGTCAGAACCTTGCCAACACTATGAGAAAGGCACAAATAGGTTGCAGCAGAAAAAGGAAGTTCACATGTTGCTGAGGAGAATAATGAAGAAAACATTTGTGGTTAGGGGCTCACCATACCACTCCCAGCTTGTCCAACCATTATTCTAGGGCAGTCTCCAGAGACCTACAAAAGTCCCATAATCATAGACATCAAAATGCCCTCTGAGGTGAGAGCTGATAAAATCATTAGAATTAGCGTTGTAGAACTTCCAGACTTGAAGCTAGGACCTTGTGTATCTTTAACCCTCATGACAACTGCACATGGTAAGCATTCTTATTCTCACAGGTGAAGGAACTGAGAACAGTGGTACCCATTAAAAGCCATCATAGTCAGGATTTGAACCCAACTCTGTCAAAGTCAAAAGCATGTGTGGTTCTTATTACTCCATTCTGTCTCTCCCAAGTTTAACACTTCCCAGTAATTATATTTTACCAAAAGACAATGTTTTGAAGGGGAAAATATTTAAGAGCCAAAGGAGCAAACCCTTGTAAACACTGGGCCTTTCTGGGAGAAGGGAGGGATTTTTGTTAAGATGGTCCTGATGATACATCCCACTATAATTTTTCCCTCAAAACTACTAGTTTTGAATATTAAAAAAATAAGAATTTTTAAATGGCCTTAAATGAGTACCTAGGACCTTTGTACTGAAAGCTAAGGGTCCTAATAGGAAAATGCTGTGCGTCTCTTTTCCAAAAATCCTGTAGGTGGCGCCCGCGCACTGGTTTTAACTAAAGGAACCGCATTGCCCTTCCAGGAATCACAATAGGCATACAGCACACGTCAAATGTAGCAATTCCCGTTAATCTAGATTAGTGAGAAAGAAAGAAGTATAACCTAGGTAACTTCACCTAAAGATTCTCTCTCTTAACGAAGCTTATGTTCACGTGGAGAGGATATAACCTGTGCACCGAAGGAAAAGTGCCAGATTCCAGACATCTCTAAGCCTCAGCAGATCACCATATCACGTTGAGCAGGCACCTAACCTGTAAGGGTTCCTATCTAGAAGACTCTGATAAGGGTGATCTAGACAGCCTCTAATGTCCCTTCTAACGCATCGTTTTTCTTTTGTTCCCCCACAAAAAGAATCCTGAGTGATCCCTAAGGAGAAAAAAAAAAGGAATTTGTAAAGTCGAAGTTGAAAGGGAGTATGAAAATGACTGCTCAAAAAGCCATTCCGTTCTTGGAAGCCCTCTTCCGTATTGCCGACCTCCGGGAGTTCACAGGACAGCCCATATGACTGCTGGAAAGTTCTGAATGCTGAGTTGCCATGCTGGCCCTAATCCTACATTTTGTGGTAAGGCTCACCCCACAGGCCCACTCTCCGTTTATCAGGAAGCAGAGATAAGGCCCCGACATCATATATTCATATACGTACGCAAATCCCCAGAGCCCATCTGTATCCCTTTTCACTCTTTTTTTAAATTTTATTTTTATTTTAAGTAATCTCTATGCCCAACATGAGGCCTGAACTCACGGCTCCAGAGTCGCGTGCTCTACCAACGGAGCCAGCCAGGCACCCGTCTATTTCCCTTTTGATCCTGCTACCCTACCTAGAAGTGAACGAAATGCTCCAGATACATCTAACTAAAGTGAAGTAGAACAAAACTATCAACTTCCTTGTTCCGAATACTGTACCTTTATTTTTGCACATTTCCCATTATTCATAGCACGTTGCACTACTGTTTCCGAAACAGCTCTGGCTGATTAGACTTCTAAAGCCACGTGTTCCAAGGTAGCAGCCACCAGCCACATGTGGCTAGAGAGCACTCAGTATGTGGCCAGTACAACTGAGGAACTGAGTTATTTTCATTTTATATAATTTATTTGGGGGGGGGGGTGCCTAGCTGGCTCAGTTGGTTAAGCAACTGCCTTCGGCTCAGGTCATGATCCTGGAGTCTCAGCATCAAGTCCCGCATCGGGCTCCCTGCTCAGGCCGGAAGTCTGCTTCTCCCTCTGACCCTCCCCCATCTCACGCTGTCTCTCTTTCTCTCATTCTCTCTCTCTCTCTCTCTCAAATAAATAAAATATTTTTTAAAAATTAAAAATAAAATATTTATTTAATTCATTCTTTTAAAGATTTTATTTACTCATTTGAGATAGACCAAGAGAGAGAGAGAGCACACGTGCAGGGGGGAGGGGTAGAGGGAGACGGAGAAGCAGGTTCCCCACCGAGCAGGGAGCCTGACACGGGACTCACCCCAGGACCCTGAGATCATGACCTGAGCCAAAGGCAGACGCTTAACCAACCGAGCCAAAGAGGCGCCCCTATATAATTTAACTTAAACTGAAAAACAGATACTCAGTTCAATTATTGGAAACCTTTTAAGTAAGTTGGAAACAACTTGGCTATATGAATCCACTTTTTCACCTGTAAATTTTATGAAATCGAAGTACAGATCAAGTATTTCCAGTGAAAATTTAGCTCTGGATTGAGATGTGTTCTAAGTGTAAGATACACACTGGATTTCAAAGATTTCATAGAAGTAGAAATCTCTCAATCATTTTTATATTGATTATATGTTGAAATGATAATATTTTGGATAAGTTGAGTTTGATAAAATGTATTATTAAAATTAATTTTTTCTAACTCTTTTTACTTTTATTTAACAGACCTATTAGAAAATGTAAAATTACTTATATAGCTCATATGACTCTATTAGACCATGCCGCTTCGAATTATTCGAAGTAACTGCCAATCTCTATTTCCCCTGCAAATCCGTCCAGTTGGGTTTTCAGACGCTAAAGTAGAACTTTATAGTAATGCCCTTTACATTTCTATTCCTTGGGTCTGATTTATTATTTAACCGAGCAACATGGTCTTTTGGAATTCTGATCCCGTGTATTTGTAATCCCCTTCAACTTCATGTTACCCACAAATGTGGCAAGTAAACTTTACTTATATTCATCTAAGCCTTTGATTAAAACATGAACAAAGTTGAGGTACCTGGGTGGCTCAGTTGGTTAGGTGTCCAACTCTTGCTTTTGGCTCAGGTCGTGATCTTGGGGTTGTGAGATCGAACCCCTGAGTAGGGCTCCAGGCTCAGCATGGAATCTCTCTCTCCCTCTCTCTGCCCCTCCCCCACCTCTATCTCTATCTCTCACTCTGTCTCTCAAATAAATAAATCAATCTTTTTAAAAAATGACCCATCAATTAAGCATCACCTTGGATGTGCGTTTTTTAAGCTAAATATTACTTCAGGTAATTGTAATAGCATACAGCCTGTACTTTTCCATGGTCTACTGTATTGCTCGAATCTGCCCATCTTCTGCTAAAGAGATGATGGGTGGAAAGCTCGGGGCAATCAGCGAGGCTCCCGGTCAGGGTCAGGGTAGGCCTGGGGCTGGCAATGAGGCATCTAAGGAGACAAAAAGACGGGCAGTGGCTGAGATAAGCAAGGCAGCAGCCTGAGAGAGCGGACCATCCCAAACTGGGCTGGGCTTTGAGATAATCTGGGGAAAAGTGCAGGGGCCTCTGAAGCGTGACTGATAGAATGGAGACCTTGAAGTAAGCTTGCCAGGTGGGAGGCACGCACACTGGGTAGAAGTCCGGGGTGAGCCAGCCTTTCCCTTTGGTTCTCAGTTCCCTTTGTCTCCCTTGTCGTAGAGTCAGGGAATCTTGGAGGAATCTTAGACATCCTTTCACTCAAACTTCTAGTCTGTTCTGCATCATCCCTGCCAAACTGGCCGTCTAGTCCCTGGTGAACACCTCCACCAGCAGGGGGCTCATGAGTTCCATTTGCAAAAAAAATTGAACTGTCCAAGAATCCTTAAATTAGGTGGCTATCTGACTCCTTAAAACCTCAACTCATGGTCTGATTTCCGCCTTTTGAATAAACTTAATTCTTCTTCAGCATAACGGGCACAGTTATACACCAAGGTAGTAAGTGACCCTCTCAATTCTGTTCATGTCCTAGTGATCCTGGTGCTACTTCCAGTCATTCTTTACTTGAAATGATTTTCAGTCTCTTCACCATCCTGGGTGCCCTCCTCCAACACACAATAGACTAAGCCTATCAACATAAAGTACAGTGCCCAGTACTGAACGCAGTACTCCTGCAGTGTATTAGCTCCGGTCCTCCTGACACTATCCTTCCTCTAAAATAGACTAATGATTTGAGGCAGTCATATTATACTGTTGGCACATTCAGAACTTGCAATCTATTCAAGCGCGTAGATGATTTTACACCATGATCTTTATCGCATATGCACCCCATGCATCTATGTCAGACCATGCTATTCGATGTGGCACACTGGGACGCCTGGGTGGCTCAGTCGGTTAAGTGTCTGCCTTCAGTGGAGGTCATGATCCCAGCCTGGAATCGAGCCCCACAGCAGGCTCTCTGCTCAGTGGGGAGCCTGCTTCTCCCTCGGCCTCTGCCTGCCACTCCCCCTGCTTGTGCTCTCCCCACCACAGTCAAATAAATAAATAAAATCTTTATTTAAAAAATGTGGCACATTGTTCCCTGGAATGCAGAAGTATCCTCAGATCCCTTCTCAACACGATCTCCAGTCAGCCACACAGGAGGCCGACACATGGGTTCATCCTTTTTGACACCTAAGTGCCAAGTGAAATCTTCCCCACCCTGTACCCTTGCAGCTGACTTCCATCTGACAAATCAAGGCTTTTACATTAATCTTTGAATTTATTGATAGTGGATTTAACCCAACAAGTCCAGTTTCATTATCTTCAAAACATAGTGCTTAGCAGAACATCGACGGCATCATCCAAATATTTCCCTTCGTCTTATTCTTCTTCTTTTAGTATGGCTCCTGAAGGTTCCCACAAGTTATCTATTTTATTATCCAATGTATTTACTGAATGAACTTTTATGTTCTCTTTTTAGTTTAAAAGTATCTCCATTTCATATCAAATTAGCTGCTTTTTTAAAATTCCTGTGCACTATTTTTTTAGGTCCATTTCAATTATAAACTTTTATTGGGATTCTATGGGCTACAAGCAGTAGCCATCAATACGATCCAGAATGTGCAGTGCTCACCACTCTTAAACTAGCCTGACCCTCAGTTCATGTCAATAATTTCTTATGGGGAGCAGGAGACTCCGTGATCAACAACTAACATTTTCTTGTTTCATTTTCCTTGTCAAGGAAGCCGTTCTAGGGCCAGGGCAGAAGACCCGAGTCCTTTAAGACCATGAACAGGTACAAAGTTTTTGGTTTTGGCGGCGAGGTCTCCCAGAGCACTGTGCAGCTAAGCTAGCAGAGCAAGGAAATGGATTCTGGTTTGGAACTTCCGCACTAAGGGCGACACTCATGCTCTGCAAGGAGGACAGAGAATCATAACATGCTCTGGTTCCCACCAACTTGACAACTGAGGTTCACTATTCAGTAATATAAGTTCTTAAAAGCAAAGATCTTTTTTTTTTTTTTAAGATTTTATTTATTTATTTGACAGAGAGAGAGACAGCCAGCGAGAGAGGGAACAGAAGCAGGGGGAGTGGGAGAGGAAGAAGCAGGCTCCTAGCGGAGGAGCCTGATGTGGGGCTCGATCCCAGAACACCGGGATCACGCCCTGAGCCAAAGGCAGACGCTTAACCGCTGTGCCATCCAGGCGCCCCTTAAAAGCAAAGATCTTAAAAGATCTTTTGGAAAGTTGTATCTCAGTTCACTGGCAAGGGACAAGTCTTTGGTCCCTGAAGCAGTGTTTTAGGCAAATGATGTCCTGATGGCTAAGAATGCAGATTTTTACACGCTCAGCCTAATCCCACTATTACAGAACTCTGCGTCACAAAAGGTCAGAAGACATTAAATAGATGTGGAGCTGCTGACCAGCCTCCTTTATCCCTACACATACAAACCGGATATTCTAGTGAACAGAATATGATTCACATAATTTCTTCACCTCTCCCTATCCTTTATCCAGCCACCGTATTACTGGGGACATGCTACCTGCTAGACAGTCCATACTCTAATTGAAATTACCCAAAGACAACAGAGTGATGAAGTGGTCTGAGCATAGAAGCTACAAAGAGAGATCCATTTTCCAATCCAACGAGGAGGTTAATGATTATATGTCACTTTGGAAAATCATCACCTCTTTGTCGAAATGAAAACTAAGTCCAAATGCATGTTGCTTTGTGTTGGGTCAGACCCTCTAACCTTTAGAGGGGAGAGGTCAAGGCCTCATCCCGCCCTGCACTTCTACCCCTACAAAGGAGTTCTGAGAAAGAACAAAATAGCGCCCTGTAAGATGCAAAATTTAGAAGCAGTACTGGAGAGCAGAACTTCCTGTGGGAGGAGAAACACAGCTTAAAAGGCCCTGCACCCAAAAACAACTACAGGGAAGAGGGACTTTGGGACCCTCCGGCTGGTGGAGTATTTTCCCCCTAACAGGCCCAGCAGGACCCCCATGGCGCCCAGGTGAAAGGAAGCAAGCCCAGAGCAGAGAGATGCCTGCTGGCTCTTCCTTGGGCCTTAGGACAGGAGGAAGAGAGAAATCTAAGGTTCCCAGGCTATCTTCCTCAGCTCAGCAACAGGAAAGATGTGATAGGGGTTTGGGCAAACTTGCAGCAGGAATACCAAGGAGTATTTGCCTATGTCGTCCTCTACCCTCTACCCTGGGAACCCAGCATCCTCTAGGGGCTGGAAAAGGACTTGGACTATGGGATATGGAAATGTGTCTTCCCAGATGACACCCTTTCTGGAACCAGGCAGTACTGCATTATAGTGAAGAGCAGAATCGTGGTTGAGCTTCTCTCCATCTCGGCTTAGGCTTGTACCAACTGCGTGACCTTGAACTTCAGCAAACTCGTCTATAGAACAGAGATCATAATACTGTCCACCTCCGAGGAGTAAGAATGAAAGGGCTGAAGCTCTCATAAAGAGATTATCGGGGAAGTGAGTGCAAAAATCAGAGCTCCATAAATATGAGCCATTGTGATTATAATGGAGCTTTTCAAGCTGAGGTTAGAACACACCAATTTGGTGTCAGCATCATCAGGGCCCCGAATTCATATTATAAATACCCACATGGTGCCTTAGAAAGGTGAGCATTGGGCCACAGGCACCCTGGGGCAGCCCCCAGAAAGAATATTTAATAACCAGAGGAAACTTCTCGGTAAAGTCACAGGGATTTCTAGCTCCACCCTCAGCAATGGCAGAAGCAACAGGGGACCCCCCCCCAACAGATGGATAAATAAAATCTTAAAAAAAAAAAGAATTCCTGACCTTGTGGTGCTTCTGTTCTAGTGCGGGGAGAGAAACAACAAATAAATAAACCAATACAAGTATTATGTACAATGGCGTAAGGATTGTGAAGAGAAACAGCAAGGTAGGCGAGAACAGGCCGCTGGGGTGCTTAGGTCAAGTGGGCTAGGCAGTCTCAGAGGAGATGGCATTTGAGCAGCGAACTGACCGAAGCGAGGCACAAACACGGGGTATGTGGGAGATGAGCCCCAGAGAAGCAAGGGCCAAGTTCCAAGGCAGACCACTTGCTAGTGAGAGCACGGTCAAACCCCGAGGACAGGAGACAGGCAGGGGCTGGATGAAACAGGCACCTCACCACCGCACCACCGCACCCCCTCGCCCCGCACTGTGTGCTTTTTCTTTCCTCATAGTGCTTGTCACCCTTTTTTAAAGACTTTTATTTATTTGACCCACAGAGAGAGAGAGCAAGCGCAAGCAGAGGGAGTGGCAGGCAGAGGGAGAAGCAGGCTCACTGCTGAGCAAGGAGCCCCATGAGGGGCTCTATCCCAGGACCCCAGGATCATGACCTGAGCCAAAGGCAGACGCTTAACAACTGAGCCACCCAGGCGCCCCTGCTTGTCACCATCTAACAGACTTTAGATTTTATTTATGTAGTGTATTTATTTTTTACTATCTCCCCTTGCCAGAACGTGAGCTCCCGCAGCCCCAGGATCTCATCCGTGGGCTTCACGGATCTGTCCCAGTCATCGAAAACTGGTCCTACACAGAGCATAAAACACACAATAAATACTTCATGAACGCAGGAATGGCATGAAGGCCAGCATAAAGACTTGAGGTTTGTTCTAAAGGCAACAGGACTTTGGGGCGATTTTGACCAGCAAAATGACACGCTCAAATTCACATTTGTCATTGTTTAGGTACTCTGAGAAGGAAAAAAAAAAAGACCAAGATGGAAGGAAAGAATGGATGATTGAATGAATTTCAGAGTCCATAACTCCTGCTTTTGACAGAGAGGATTTTCCAGGTGTAATTCAAACCGGAAGCTGCTCTACTCCTATTAGAGAGTAGAACGGTACCTTCACTACATCCCACCCTTGGCCGGGGGCTCAGAGGGACCCGAGAGGAAAGCTGGCCAGACGGCTGCAGTGCAGTGTGGCAGGGGCCCCTCCCAGGAAAAGTCAGGGGACCTCCCTATGCTAGCAGACCTCACTCTGCAGAACCCTGAGCAAGCAGAGACGGTTTCTGGGGCTGGTGTCTAGAGCAGATCCTGGGAAGCTGCAGGAAACGAGCCAGAAAAGAAGCAGGGTAGCCAAGGAGATCTGGGCCCAACTGACAGAGATGTTTCCTGAGACATGCCCCGTTGTGGATCCCACCCACTTCCTCGTGAGGAAGTGAAGGTTAATGCCAGAGCCATTCTGTAAGGCATTTGTGGTAGAGAAACTCGTGTTTAAGGCCATGGTTTCCAAAAGCAGAGGTCTCACTCAATCATGTAGTCCAGCCATGTTCCGTTAAACTTCTTTTTTTCAAGGAAGCTCTAAGCCCAACATGGGGCTTGAACTCAGATCCCAAGATCTAGAGTCACTCCAACTGAGCCAGCCAGGTGCCCCTCAATTAAATTTTCTGACGTTATTATATAAGGTCCTGAATTAAAGAATCTCTTCAGGTATTGATAAAGTGGACAATCTCATGGAGTATGAGACTCTTCTCATGAAAATGTCTGTGAAGATTCTGATGGCCGGAGTACAGCACCCCTAAAGAACAGACATTAAGAGCATCTGGGGGTGCCACCGTGTTCCGCACACTTCCATTTCTAGGTCAGATTATTTTTATTAAGCAATTTTACTGGCTTACAGTGTGTGTGATAAAGAGCAAATACACTGTGTATATTCCATGCCAAGCCACATTCACTGTTTTTCTACATTTATTTTTTACGTACATAGACCAACTGTTCACCTTGTTTCCTATCAACGTTTGCTCCCATCAAGGGAGCAATTCATCCACACAGTTGTTCACATGTACAGAAAGGAGTGGGTAACGTTCTTCCTCCTCAAAATGTCCCTATACTCTTTCTTGGCCTCTCAGTTTCTGGTTTCCTCTTGTGGCTTCTATAATTCTAGGCAAGTGATATTTTACATTTCCTAAAACCTTTTAAAAGCTGGAAGTTTGGTAAATTAGACAGTATCATCTTTCTCCTTTGGAAGAAGAAATTGCAGTCTTGTCTTTTCCCTAAATCATTTTATGGGCCATTAATTGAATAGATAATGTTTCTCAGCAAAGACTGAAGGGCCATTTACCATTTTCAACCTGACAACTAGCCGTGATCACAAGACAGCAATATGGAGAGAGAGGACACCAAGCTTTCATGAAGAACACAGGCCTGGCCGGGATTAGAAGGCTACACAATTTAGCCTCTTATTCTGCCCTTACACACAACATAAGTGAGACGACTACCAATCTTTTCACTAGAATGAATCTTCGTTTGACCTGGAAGTTCTGAATATCAAGAAATCTACTGGTATGATAGTTTGGTTTTAGAAAAGCAGAGGATATGTTTTGCTCTTTGAGATTCAAGAATTAGCAAGACGGGGGCGCCTGGGTGGTGCAGTCGTTAAGCGTCTGCCTTCGGCTCAGGGCGTGATCCCGGCGTTCTGGGATCGAGCCCCACATCAGGCTCTTCTGCTGGGAGCCTGCTTCTTCCTCTCCCCTGCTTGTGTTCCCTCTCTCACTGGCTATCTCTCTGTCAAATAAATAAATAAAATCTTTAAAAAAATAAAAAATAAATAGAAAAGAATTAGCAAGACGAAAGGCCAAAGACCTCATCCCAAAGACCCACCCCTTGTGCCCTTGACGTGTCCATGTGTTTTACTAAAGGCACCAAGGGCATTTAACTGCCTTTCTAGCCAGGGGGTCTCTCAGAGAACAGCTCTGCAAGTGACTGGATCAGTAGAATCAGAGGAAAGCCACTCTCCTTTGAAAAGATGTCAAACGAACAGAAAAAAACGAGTTTCAGTCAGCTCCAGATGCTGAGCCCTTGGAATAAAATCCGGCTCCCTATCACATCACCCTGCAGCACCCCCTTCCTCACCTCCCCTTCAAGAACCTTTGATTGTCTGATGAGACAATGCTTCACGGCATTAGAAGAGTCACCATGGGCAGGGAGGCTGCAACCATCACTGGAACAGTCAGTTTCTTCCATCACAGGGGAACTAGCATATCCTTAAAAAAAAAAAAAATTGGTAGGGGCGCCTGGATGGCTCAATTGGTTGGGCGTGTGCCTTCAGCTCGGGTCATGATCTCAGGGTCCTGGGATGGAGATCCCCATCAGGCCCCTTCTCAGCGGGGAGCCTGCTTCTCCGTCCCTCTGACCCTCCCTCCATTTGTGCTTTCTCTCTCCCTCATTCTCTCTCAAATAAATAAAATCTTAAAAAAAAAATCATGGTAAAATACATGTAACATAAAATTTACCATTTTAATCATTTTTAAGTGTATATTTCAGTGACATTAAGTATATTCACATCGGTGTGCAGCCACCACTGCTATCCATCTCCAGGACTTTTTTATCAACCCAAACTGAAACTCTGTACCCATTAAACACTAACTCCCCATCCTCCCTTCCCCCAGCACCTGGTATCCACCATTCTACTTTTTTTGTTTGTTTGTTTAAAGATTGTACTTATTTATTCATGAGAGACAGAGAAAGAGAGCACAAGCAGGGGGAGAGGCAGAGGCAGAGGGAGAAACAGGATCCCCACTGATCAAGGAGCTCGACGTGGGGCTCGATCCCAGGACCCCGGGATCACAACCTGAGCCTAGGCAGAGGCTTAACTGACTGAGCCACCCAGGTGCCCCTACCATTCTACTTTCTGTTTCTAGAAATTTATCTACTCTGGAAACCTCGTAAAAGAGGAATCACACAATATTTCTCCTTTTGTGACTGGCTTTTTTCATTCGTTTATCCATATAGTAGCATGTATCAGAACTGCCTTCCTTTTTAAGGTAAATGAAATTCTGCTGTACGTAGATACCACATTTTGCTTATCCATTCATTCATCAGTAGAAACTTGGGTAGTCTCTGGGACGCCTGGGTGGCTCAGTCAGTTAAGTGGCCAACTCTGGATTTCTGCTCAGGTCATGATCTCAGGGTGGTGAGATCCGAGCCCCACATTGGGTTCTGCACTCAGCAGGGAGTGGGAGCCTGCTTGAGATTCTCTCCCTCTCCTGCCCCTCCCCCTGCTTGTGTGCACACTCACTCTCTCTAAAATAAATAATACTTTAAAAAAAAAAAAACAGGTAGTTTCTGCCTTTGGCTATTATGAATAATTCTGCTAGGAACACGGCTGTACAAACACTTGTTTGAGTCCCTCTTTTCATTTCTTTTGGCTATATACCCAAAAGTGGAGTTACTGGATCACATGATAATTCTGTGTCTAATTTTTTGAGGAGCCACCATACTGTGTTCCCCAGTGACTACACCATTTTACATTCCCACCAGCAGAAACACATCCTCTTCATGCCTAACTCATTGATGTGTTAACAACGTCTTTGGCTCAAAATATCACCACTTTTTAATTCCACCTGTTATCTGTCATGTTAGAGTACAAGACACAGAGGCAAGCAATAGACTTCAGTGGAATTTTCCCCTTAGGAGGACAGTCCGCAATCAGCACATTGTTGGCTTGGGAGAAAAGATTTTCACCTAGTGTTGTACAAGCACAAAAAGAGAAAGAAAAATCCTTCAGGTTGCAGCAGAAAGCCTGTTGGACATACATACTACCCATCCCCCTTCATCTTCTTCAAGACAGAGGCAAGGACTCTGATACCAAGTGATGAACAGAGCTCCCCGGTATAAACTGGGGCGGGGGGAGCTTTACTAGAAGAGAGGATGAGATGATTCAGAGATCTGAACTAGCTCACCTTCCCATCAGGGAGGTGAGCGCTTCCCATCACAGCCAGGGTGGAGCCCTCCGGAAAGTTCCTTTCTATGCCTAAAGAGGAAGGATTAAAGGCAGTTCTTGGAGGTTAGCTATCTAGGGCAAAAGCCGAAGCCAGATTTTAAGAACTTAAACTTATTTCAACGGACCTATTTTCTCCTGGGAATTGTTAACACAATAGTAGAGACGGAAGGACACAACAGACCCATTAGAGATGTGTCCCTGCCAACAACTTGATTTGGGATCTGTAGCCTCCAGAACTGTGAGAAAATGAATTTCTGTTGTTTGAAGCCACTCGATTCGTGAGACTGTTAGAGCAGCCCTGGGAAACTAACCTAGAGTCTAATACCTAGAAATCACACCCAACAACAGGTGTCCCTGCACCAACATTTCCATATTTATTATGAGAACTGTGAGCTGAGAAGGTTTTCTTAAGGAAATGATTGCCTGTCATACCAGATTCCCCTAGGCGTTTATGGACTTCTAAATCACAGCCGTAGTTAATGAAATCGTCTCTCGCTGGAAGGTTTTCTTTTTGGTACACAGACACTTTTTTTTTAACAGATGTATTTATTTATGGAGCGTCTGGGTGGCTCAGTTGGTTCCTCCGCCGGGAGTCCAGTCCTTAGACTCCCTGCTTGGTGGGGAGCCTGCTTCTTCCTCTCCCTCTGCCCCTCCCCCAAATTCTCTCTCTCTCTCTCAAATAAACAGATACATATTTTAGAGTGAGCGAGCACGTGTGCATGCAAGAGCAGGGGGAGGAGCAGAGGGAGAGGGAAGGAGAGAATCTCAAGCAAACTCCCCCCTAAGCACAGAGCCCAACACCAGCTCTCTCCCAGTGCTCTGAGATCATGACCTGAGCAGAAATCAAGAGTCAAAGCTTAACACACAAGCCACCCAAGCACCCTGGTACATCGATACGTCTAATCCCTAGGCTCGATTCACTCCCATATGGAAATTATAAGCCCAGTATTGTTCAGATGTTCCTGAGTCAGACGACACAAAGTCGGGAGTGACTTAGCATGAAAAAAGGAAGGTGAATGGATGCTACACTCACTTTATTTCTCCTTATGGTACAACTGCTGGGGGATGTTACACAGGTGGTTTCAGAAGCTCATTAGGCTTTCCAAAATTCCCCTGTGCTTTCAAAAGGTCATTAAACTTTTGCAGGCATTCCCTTCCGTAGCCAGGAGGGTCTGAAAACCTGTCAGCTCTTTGAAATAAAAGAGAATGTGCCCCCCCCACCCCGGCTTCCCACATGTGAAAGAAAAGTGTCATAGGTGTTACTGCCTGTCTATCTCCTACATGTTGTCTGCTTCTGCAATGCAGTGAAGACACCAGTGGGAAAAGCATGGGAGTTCCGAAGAGCTCAGCGCTAGGAATAACAGAAATTAACTGACTACTAGTCTTTGTACTCCGTGAGGTCGGTGAGAAGAAAAACGGAATGGCAGCACAAAATCAAACAGAATCAGAGCGGAGAAGGCAGACGGAAGAACAGCAGCAGAGACGTGTGATTCTTCACACACTTGCACCGCATACACACACACCAGGAGAAGGAAAAGGGCCGCGCTCCACTGTGAGGCTAACGAAGAATGGCCGGGAACAGGCAGTCCACAGAAAAGGGAGCATAGAAAGCCTCAATCCCAGAAAGAGATGTTCACCTACCTGGCGTGAGAACGTGTATGCGCGTTAACCCACCAGAGAGGCCATTTATCTATCAGATGGGCACAGATTCAAAATTATGACAACAGACTCTGGGGCTGAGAATATAGCGAGCATACACCCCCTTTGGAGATTATTTTAACAAGAGAGATTTAAATGACAAATGAGGGGCGCCTGGGTGGCTCAGTCGGTTAAGCGTCTGCCTTCGGCTCAGGTCATGATCCCAGGGTCCTGGGATGGAGTCTGAATCCGGCTCCCTGTTCAGTGTGGAGTCTGCTTCTCCCTCTCCCACTCCCCCTGCTTGTGTTCCCTCTCTCGCTCTCTCTATCTCTGTCAAATAAATAAATAAAATCTTTTAAAAAACAAATAAATAAAGTCTTTAAGAGGAAAAAAAAAAATAGAGTGGGAGCCAAACCCTATCTCCTTTATGTGGGCTGGGCTCAGTCAAGGGTCTCACGAATTCATGAGAAGAGGAGCAGAAGTGGTGGTGTGTGACTGCAGAGACCAGGTCATCAAAGGCACCAGGGCTTCCTCCTAGCTCTTCCTCTTGAGTCTCACGCTTGGGGAACCCAGTTGCTCTGCTGTGAGGGTGCTCTGATGGTCCTGTGTGGCGAGGAACGGAGGCCTTCTGCCCACAGCCATGTGCGTGAGCCATCTGCTTGCAAGTAGGTCCTCTATCCACAGTCACACTTGCCGATGACGTTGGTTCTGGCCAAGGTTTG
Source organism: Ursus maritimus (assembly GCF_017311325.1). NCBI lineage: Eukaryota > Metazoa > Chordata > Mammalia > Carnivora > Ursidae > Ursus > Ursus maritimus. Next base: position 20,345,578 of record NW_024427107.1, read on the forward strand.
ACAGAGACCTCACGTGAGACCCTGAGCCAGAACTGCTCAGCCAAATCAATCCTGGATTGAGAGCTCTCAGAAACTAGGAGATAATACATGTTCGTTGCTTTACAGTGCTAGATTTTCTTTTTGGCAAGGGTGGAGGCAGGGGGAGTGGAATCTGTCAGGCAGAAGTAGCTAAATAACGCAACAGTGTTTATCGCAGGCTCTATTTTCCATAATAAAGGAGAAGAATAATATATAATTGCATTTTCTTGGTTTTTGCAGTAAAGAAACGCTGTCATGGGACCCAAGCATTAACGAAAGTGCTTACCTGTATGAAAGGTTAGTGGAACGGGGAATAAGATAGGTGAGAGTAAGAAAGTGAACACGATTTCTCAAGTTATACCTTTTGTTTATCCTCTTCTTTTTTATATTAAATTCATGCATATTTACATATTTTTAAATTGCTTTTAAAAAGTCAAATTTTTAAAAAGGACTACCATAGAAAAAACAGCGCCTGCATTTAATAATTATCATGAATGTTCACCCAGTGTCAGCCCAGCCTTGGACTGTCACTAGCAGAAGATACGCTATGACCCAGAAACCATCATAAAAGAAAGGCTGGCAGATTGCTAGAGAAAAGATCAAAGATATTGCAAGAAAGTTCTGAAATGTTTGTTTGTTAAGATTTTATTTTTTTAAGTCCTCTCCACACCGAACGTGATGCTCGAACCCACAACCCTGAGATCAAGAGTTGCACGCTCTACTGATTGAGTCAGCCAGGCGCCCCAAGAATGTTTCTGTTGTCAAGTCGTATTCAGCTAACGTATTTCTCTTTGTATGAATGCTGGGAAAAAATGTGAGCAGACAAGGCAGACATTTGAGGTCTTGCCTAATAACTTTTAAGTATTCTTAATAAAAGTGCTATAATACTGCACAGCAGACCCTTCTTGTACTCTCTGCCGAGTGGCTCACTGTTTTATAAGGGCGGGATGAGTGCTCTCTGTCCGTACTCTTGGTTATAGGAACGGCTCCCTCCAGGTCTAAGGAGGGACCCAACCTTAACCTGGTCATGGCTGATTAGTCCCACCGGGCGCCTGGCTCAAACTGTGGCAATCATCCTTTCTTCCTTGGGAACCTTGTGCACTACCGGTGGGATTGCAAATTGGTGCAGCTACTACGGAACACAGTACGGAGTCTCCTCAAAAAATTAAAAACATAACTACCATATGATCCAGCAATTTCACTTCTGGGTATATATCTGAAGGAAATGAAGTCACTGTGTTGAACAGAGATCTGCACCCCCATGTTTACTGCTGTATTATTTACTTGACAACAGCCAAGACACGGAAACAACCCAAATGTCCATCAGTAGATAAATGGACAAAGAAAATGTCACACACACACACATGCACACACACACACACACACAAGAATACTTGTCAGCCATTAAAAAGAAGGAAATCCCTCCATTTGTGACAGCATGGATGGATCTTGAGGGCATTATACTAAGTAAAGTCAGTCAGAGAAAGACAAATACTGTATGATCTCACTTATATGTGGAATCTAAAAAAACAAAAGCAGGGGCGCCTGGGTGGCACAGCGGTTAAGCATCTGCCTGAGCACCGGCTCAGGGCGTGATCCCGGTGATCTGGGATCGAGCCCCACATCAGGCTCTTCTGCTATGAGCCTGCTTCTTCCTCTCCCGCTCCCCCTGCTTGTGTTCCCTCTCTCGCTGGCTGTCTCTATCTCTGTCGAATAAATAAATAAAATATTTTTTAAAAAAATAAAAATAAAAAAATAAAATAAAAAAACAAAAGCAAAAAGAACTCCTAGAAAAAGAGATGAAATTTGCAGTTATGGGCAGAGGGACGGGAAGGGTAGATTGGATGAAGATAGGCAAAAGGTACAACTTTCAGTTACAAGATACGTAAGTATTGGGATATAATGTACAACATTATAACCGTAGCTAACACTGCTATATGGTGTATTTGAAAGTTTCTAAGGGAATTAATCCTAAGAGTTTCCAGCACAAAAAATTTTTTTATTTTAAATCAATACAAGATGATGGATGTTAACTTATCGTGGGAATCACTTCACAAAATATGCCAGTCAGGTCATTTGCTGTATACCTTAAACTTACACAGTGCTGTATGTTAATTATATCTCAATAAAATAGAATACAAATAATATTAGAATTTTAAATAAAAGATTAAGCAATAAATTGTTTTTAAGCTAGGATCTTAAAAAAATAAAATAAAGAATCCTTTCCTCCTTTGTTTGTGCTTGGGACCCAGAGGGAGACTTAACTGGACCTACAGTAACTAAATTCAGAACCTGAGGTAGCCCTGTCATCCTGGCCACGTGGACAGAGAGTCAAGGCGAGAGATGTCAGGAGAGGAAATAAACCTAGAGGAATATGGATAAGCTCTAGTTTCTGGTCTAGGTTCCCATGAGGCTTACCTGTGTCTTTAAAATGAATTCTAGCTTGAGCCAGTTTCTGCACTTGTCATCCAAAGAATTTTAGCCAATACTCTGTGTAAATTCTTAAATAGAGCTAATTAATAGAGCCAAAAGCCGTAGAAGCAGTTCTTTCTGTTAATTCTTCCCTTCCTATGATTAATGCCTTTTCTTAATTCAGGAAGCTTCTCTGAGAAATGCTTATCGAGTACCTACATGTACAAGACCTCTATACAGTGATCAGAAACTAATGATGTCGGGGCTGCCGGGTGGCTCATTCAGTTAAGCCTCTGTCTTCTCTGCCTTGGGCTCATGTGAGGATCCTAGAGTCCTGGGATTGAGCCCCGCCTCTGGCTCCCTGCTTGAGCCTGCTTCTCCCTCTTCCCCTACCCCTCCGCCACCACCCGTGCTCACTCTCTCTCTTTCTCTTCTGTCAAATAAACAAGTAAATAAATCTTAAAAAAAAAAAAAAGAATGAAAGAAAAGAAACTAATGATGTCATTAATATTTGGCAATAAAATATGAGAATTTTATTTTATTTTTTTTTAAAGATTTTTTACTTATTTATTTGACAGAGAGATAGCACAAGCTGGGGGAGCAGCAGGCAGAGGGAGAGGGAGAAGCAGGCTCCCTGCTGAGCAAGCAACCTGACGCTCGGCTCCATTCCATCCCAGGACCTTGGGATCATGACCTGAGCTGAAGGCAGCCGCTTAACCAATGGAGCCACCCAACCAATGGAGCCACCCAGGTGCCCCAAAATGTGAGAATTTTAACAAAGCATTTCCACCCACTTGAAGGAAAAGAATTTCAAAGGTTTAAAAACCATAATATATGTTAATTATACTGGAATTAAAATTAAAAAAATTTTTTTAACCCAATTTCTTTTTTTTTTAAGATTTTAAGTAATCTCTATACCCAACATGGAGCTCGAACTTACAACCCCAAGATCAAAAGTTGCATGTTCTACCAACTGAGCCAGCCAGGCACCCCTTAAAAGCCCAATTTCTATAATGAAAAATACATATATATCCCATAAAGCTACAGATTCAAAATTAGAATTGTTGAGATGACAGCAACTTTAGAATCTCTGGAGTTCAAAGTTCCACTCAATATAGGTTTTTTTATTTTATTTTATTTTATTTTTAAGTAATCTCCACACTCAAGTTGGGGCTCAAATCCACAACCCCAAGATCAAGAGTTGCAGTTCCACTGACTGAGCCAGCCAGGCGCCCCTCAAAATAGATTTTTACAAAAAAAAGAAAAAATCATAGCATATAAAATACACATTATATATTATTTACTATCATATATGAAATATGTTGTGAGTGTGTGTGGATGGGTAGATAGATATATAGACAGATACTCTTCTTCAATCATCTTTAAAAAAAACAACAACATATGAGTATGAAAAATCCAGTGTTCCAATCTGGAGCTGTTTTTGGTAATGGCTGCAAGGTAGAAGGCATCCAGTCAACATCATTCATATGCACCAGACGCCCCTGGCTGACCCGCACAGACTGATAGTGACTACCTCCCCTCCGCCCCTGATGGGAAGTTAACTCCCAAATCTCTTGTTTCTCTATCCCATGTAAGAACTTTTCTCCAAATCTTGTTAGAAGTTTTTTTTTTCTTTTTTTTTTTTTAAAGGAAGTTTGGGTTTTTTGGGGTTTAAGATTTTAAGTAATCTCTACACCCAATGTGGGGTTCAAATTCATAACCCCGAGATCAAGAGTCACGTGCTCCAACAACTGAGCCAGCCAGACACCCTCAGTTTTCTAATTCTCAATTCATATTTCTCCAAATTTTAAATCGGAATTAAAAAAAAACGTTTAGAATCGTTTTCTGGATGGTTCATTGAATCCCATCAAGCTAATTTCAAATGTACCTTCCTGCAGAACGATGTACTGTTACGTCTAGAACCAACAAATCACAAAGATGCCCATAACCATGGTGGGATGTCTTGTCTTATAACTGCATCCTATTGGTCACCAGGAGAAAGGACAGAATATATGTATTACTAAATTGATTAATTTATGTGACACTTGCTAGAACTTTCAATATGGTAATATGTTGGTTAAAGACATAATAATAATAATAATGCCATCATTATCTCATTTAATCTTCATAGCAATCCTATGAGGCAGATGTTACACATTTTACAGAAGAGGAAATTGAGCCAATTTTTGCCTAAAGTCACAGAGTTAATAAGCCCAGTGTGTCTCTGTCCAAGACCATGTGTTTTCTACATTGCTCCAATGCCTTCTTGGTTTTCAAAAGTTCAAACTAATAGAAAACTAAGAAAACAATGAACAATAATACAATGGGGTAAATATATAGCAAGGGGGTTACAGCGTTCGGGGTATTACACAGAAAGGTCAAATTGTTACCCTGGGGAAGATGATAGTGAAGAGAAGCTAGGCAGGATGTAGGAGCTCCGTCTTTGGGGAAAAGGAGGTACCCAAGTCAGTGGGGCCAGGAGCAAGGAGTTTATATTTCAGCCTGCAAAAATGACATGATCACATACACAGAGGCTAGGAGCAGCCCAGATCATTCCACAAACCTCAAGTCAGTGAACTCCTCTGGAATGATGGACATTTGCCCTTGAAGATGGGCAGGGGTAGGGGCCAGATCATAGAGTGACCTGTAAGCCTCACTAAAGAGTGCAAAATGAGTTCTGAATGCAGTGGGGGAATTCCAAAGGAAAACTGAAAGCAAGAGAGGTCTGATCTGGGTTTGTTTTGCAAAGTCCTTCATGAGGCTCTGAATTAGAGGTGATTTTAAGCTGGAACGGGACAGGACCTGGTGACCAACTAGATATAGAGGACAAGGGAAAGAGGAGTCCAGGGTCCTGGGTAACTCCAAGTTTCTAGTGATGCCATTAAGTGCCAGTAGAGAATTCAGGAGGGACAGTGAGTTGGGAAAGGAATTCAGCTTAAGATATAGAGAGTACGCATTTGGAAATATTAGATCTTAGGAGAAAGATCTGGCTGGAACTCCAGAATCACCAGTGACAGAGAAAACACAGAAGGATGAATTCACTCAAAAAATTAGAGGAAAAAAAGGCTAAGGACCAAACCAACAGTGACCTCACACAATGAACACGTGCGCGTTGCTAGAGCCTGATGGCCCGGGCACTCCACCCCAGCTCTGCCGCAAGACATGACTGTCACAACCAAATGAGAAACAACATGCCTGTCCCCAAGCAAATACTCAGTAAATCTTGGTTGTTATTCTCTCTACTGGAAAACACCTCAATGTTTTCACAAGTTCATGAATATGTAACTTTCATATCTAATAATATATACCCTATTATACTATATAATAATAGTAATAAGCAGCTTGCTTCTATTAAGCACTTGCTAGATTTCAAAGCCTGTGCTGGGCATTTTGCATTTGTCTCTTCAATTCGCATTGTATTGCTCTCATATAGTATTATGTTTATTATTCCCACTTTACAGATGAAAAAACTGAAGCAATGAGGTTAATTTACTTGCTCAAGGTCGTACATTCATTATAAGCACAAAGGAGGATGGGAGAAGGAAGAAGGCCTTGGCCCAGCACAAAAGCTAGGAAAGGAATAACAAAGCCTGCTGTATGTGTTCCTCATCTACCAACCCCCCTCCGCCCCCACCCATGATCATTAGGAAACTTCCATACACATAAAATGTCACTGAGACTTGGCCTATGTAGGAGCACTAAAGTCACAGCCCCATAGTCCCAACCAGGAGGATAAAGGATTGCCAAAGGTAACAAAAGTAGAAAGTACCCTTCTTGAAACTTTCTCTTAAGACATGATTTGATGTTTATCTTGCCTCTTTAAATAAAGTAACAAAAGAGATAAACTGTGAATGATTAGACTATATCTGGCACACTGTAATTATATTCAGGAGATAGAACAGGATTGGAATACACCAATATTATAAGAATACATTTCTAAATGTGTCACTTAACTCCATTTATCTGCTCGCCATCAGATTTACAAATGGTACAATTGTGTGGCTCACGGTGCTATCTTAACTACAGTTTCTAGTGCAACTCTTAATAAGCAAGCATTTACAACCCCACATCATTTCTTCTTTTTCCTCCATTGCTTTATGACTTGAGTGACTATTGATGTAAGTTAAAGATTTTTTAATCACTTCTTTTTCTTGCATATTTATTTGCATTCCTAAATTTACTTAACAAAAGATTTTCTTATTTGCATAGATCAATCTTAAATGCAAAGCCTATAGAATATACTTGCAAGCAGACAATAGCTCCACAGGGTTAAGGTATTAGAGCGTGACTACCTTGCATTGTTTAAATGATGAGCTAAGTGCTTCGTTTTAACCTAAATAGAGACCCCACTAGCACAAAGAACCAAAGTCAATCCTGGATCCCTGCAACATCTTTACATGATTACAATGAGATGAAAAACTCTGAAAATCCCTAAAGGTTTTAAACACTCCCCCCACTGCCCTCCAAAAAATTGTCGGTGTCACTCATTCCTAACCACACTGCAGCAACTGCAATTATTTTAACACATACTAATTAGACGTATTAGGTCGTAGTGTTTGGGGCCGGGTCTTTCCTAAAGGAGCAGACAAGTAGTTTCTTAACTAAGTGGGTCTAGATGCCGTAAAGTCCATTCTTACCTTTTTATTTTTTCATGAGACATTCATCAATGAATGGATTAATAGGACCACAAAGGAAAAGTGAAGCATTTATGTGCAATAATTTATCCTGTAAAAGAATGATTAACTGACAGATTCTACTGAATGCCAAAAGCTAACCTTAAATTTTATTCTTAAACTGAGGCTGCTTAGTAAAGACGTTATAAACATTTTTAGAAGTCCACAGAGAGAAAGCCTAGGAAAGCATGCCTTGAGCTTAAGATTCCATGGTTAGAATTTCCAATTCTTTTTTTTTTTTAAGGTTTTTATTTATTTGAGAGAGAGAGAGCGACAGAGAGCACAAGCAGGGAGGAGAGGGAGAAGCAGGCTCCCCGCTGAGCAGGGAGCCCACCTCGGGGCTCATCTGATCCCAGGACCCCAGGATCATGACCTTAGCCAAGGCAGACACTTAAACGACTGAGCCACCCAGGTGCCCCTCTTCTTTCTTTCTTTCTTTTGTCTTTCTTTCTGTCTGTCTTTGCCTTTTTTTTTTTTTTTTTTTTTAAGTAATCTCTACACCCAACGTGTAGAGCTCAAACCTACAACCCCTAAGATCGGAAGTCGAATGCTCTACCGACTAAGCCAGCCAGGCACTCCTCCAATTAATTCTTTAGGAAACTGGGTGAACTTACTCATTTATTCATAATCTACCCTAGTTTTCTGATTAAAATGGAAATTGCTCGTGTTAACCCTACTCAAAAGATACTGGAGTAAGGAGTTACATCACACAAGCTTCTGTAATATTTGAGTTTTGTATGAGGACACAGTACTTTGTAATCATACAAAACAACAATTTTTAGTATACGTGCTGCCGCAGCGAGCACCAAAACAACAATTTTTAAATAAAAAAGTATCTTGATAGTTGCGCCTGGCAGGCGAAGTCAGTAGAGCTGACACTCTTGATCGTGGGGTCATTAGTTCAAGCCCCACACTGGGTGTAGAGCTTACTCAAAAATAATAACAATAAAAAATATTCTGACAACATCTGGACTTTCACTACTATTTTCAAGAAAGAAAGAGGAATGTATGCAGGATGCAGGCTATCCTTCTATTCTACGAAATGTGTGGTTACTATTTGCCTCTTACAAGATTTCTCGGAGGCACACCTTCCCAGATACCTGATTTTTCATTTAATTACCTCACATCTTACCTCCATGCTCTTCCAAATTGTTGTGCTAGACAGAAGCATCCTGAGTTCTTTTCCTGCACTAGGTACGAAACTGAATCTGAGAGTCTCTTCTCCTCGGTGGATAAAAACTAAGTCCAAAAATCTTGAAAGAAGGCATGAAGATTATATGTATTTCCTTAACTCTGATTGCCTTTGCCTGGTGACTTGCACGTTTGATTTGCATCTAATTTCCTGTTTGACTATTCACTATATTTACCCAACATTTACACAAAGAACTTCAGAAAGTATTGAAAACTTTGTAAAGCCAATTTGTGCCGTCAATTAAAACGAATCTCCAATACTTATTTGTCTCCCTCTGTCATGAATTTGAACTTTTCTGCCTAAAGATCCTGCAAAGAACATTCGTCCTTTCCCTTGTGTTAAATTATTTTCTTCACATTACACGTGCGCACTGTACACCGTGAAACAATAATTAACACTTTCACGCATGCTCCTTCTCTCGCCCGCCGACCTGAGTTGTGCATTCTAAATTTTCTCCTCTGTGGCAACGAATGGAAATGTTTATCTATACATGCATACCAGGTTACCAGAAATTCTCTTGCCGGTAAGAAGCCAGGCACAGAAAGTAGAATCAAGACAACACGCTGAAGCGGTAGGCTTTCACAAATACATGTCAGTAACCCAGTTTTCACACTCTGCATTTCTCTCCAGGAACGTTATTTTAATTGCACGCGAACACACGCACAAGACTATGCCTCGAGTAAATTCGCGTTTTGTCCCTTGAAAGAAGGAAGCTAAGAGGTAATGAGTTTTATTAACTCTCATAATGTCTGCAAAGTAGCGCAGCATCGAAGTATCGGATCCCCTTTTAGCCTCTCCCCGAAGACCTACTTACAGAAGCCAGCGCATCAATGCCTCATTGATCCGCAGAAGGCCGGCGGACGCTTTCCGCTTCCAGGCAGAAGCTCAGGTCCCGCACCTTTTCCGCGGCCGCTGACGAACCCGCGCAAACACGCCAGGCGCCGCGCGGGAACCAGCGAGACCTGTTCCCAACGTGTGTTCTGCGCTTGTTTGAGCTGGAGCTCCTTGCCCTGTCGACGCTGTTACCACAGCTGTGAGGTTCTCTGGCTAGGGCAGAAACACTTCCTGAAAGTCCTTCTGATAATTTGCAATGAAAACTGAAAAAAGGTAATGGAAAGCAAAAATGAAATTAAAGCTTTGAAAACAAGGAATAAGAAATTGGTTTATTTATCGGTGATTCTAGGGCGTGAGGAAAGCATAGTGACTTTGGCGGATTTGTTCAGGAGGTTCGGAGGCGGGCTTGCTTTAGTTACGTGTTCTCTAGTTAGTGTATTTAATTGAGAAATAGGACTCACGTTTTCTTTGGCACAGATGTAGCGTATCAGTCACGACGAGCAAGTACCTTCACCAGGGGTTAACGCATTCAGTTTCAAACGAAGCCATGGGACTGGACTCCGTGGTTGTCAGGGCGGGGTTCGCAGACCAGCAGCACCTGCTGCAGGCATCTGGTTAGAAATGCAAATATTCGGCCCCACCCCAGACTTACTGAAACTGGGACTCTGGGGGTGGGGCCCAGCAATCTGTGCTTTTACAACCCCTCTAAGGGATTGAGACAAGCTAACCTTGGAGAAGTGCTGAAATAGTTGTTTGCGAAACTATTCCAGTGATTAAAAAAATAAATAAATGAATGAATACCCTGGAGCCCCGATTAAAATGAAATATTTCCAGAATCCTCGCCTGGAAATGCGTTCAGTGGAGCTGCTGAGCAGCCAGAGAGCCTGTATTTTAACCAGCAGCCGGAGTGACTCTTCTTGGGCAAGGTTGGGAAGACCTGGATTGAATGATCTCTGGAAGGCTATTTTTCTTTCTAAGTCTGGCTTGTCCTCTGTTGCTCGAGTGGAACGGTATTTTGAAATGGGAAAGAGAACCAACATGAGGTTGAGGTGAAGAGGGTGAGGAGTCCAGCATGAAATAGACCAAGGAAGCCTGAGGGAGGTAAATGGTCTGTTTCCACCAGTTAAAGAAACCCTTGCCACTGGAAGACAAAGGCAACGAGAAAGCTGTCCCTGTGTGCAGAGACAAAGGGAACATGGAGAGGAGACTTTGGTTAGGTTTCGGTTACTCAGCAAATGTCTTCCAGGCAAGGAGATAAGGAAAATAGTGTGTAACTGATCACTTAACTTGGTGGGGTACCTTAAATCAGTGTCCGTAATGTAAGATTGGTTGCATGCAGCGTTACAATTTCAGTTGAACACACAGCTCCAGCACTCTACACGACCTCACCTTCCAGGGTGATGCTGAAACAGTGCCAGTAAGCAGGGCCACCCTTGACGCTCGCCCTGGAGGGCTCCAGGCCTCTGCTGACAAACGCCCTAAATGGTAACCCTCAGATTTCTTTCAGTAGCTCTTTAGTCTTGGATCCCTTTTAAAAATGCAAGAATTAAGTCTTATCTATCTCAAGAATTCTGGTCCTGCTGCTGGTGCCGCATACATCAGTGACGTTTTGCAAGGAGAGGACCTAGCGCCTATGTGCACATGGGAGAACGCTTATGTTTTAGGTGGTGTAAGAGAGCCCTTAGGGCTGCCTTGTTTGTTTAAAACGGATAGAGATCTGGGTTAGAGGGTATGAAGATAAATAATAAATGAGTGACAGCTCCAGACCACGACGAGGCCAAGGTTAATAAGCCTCAATCCCAGTGGGTAATGGATCTCTCTTCGGAAGAGGATACTGTATAAATGCTATCTCATGGGTATATCGGTTGGTAGTTTTTTCATTTAAAAAAAATTCTAAATCAAAATAAATTCAAAAGAGTATAAATCTTCCTGAAATCCAAGAGTCTATTTGCCTCAGGGTGACTGATTGAGTTGGGAAAGAGAGGTGAGCTTTTTTGTCACCTCTGTGACTGATGACCAGGGTGAGATTGCAGTTGCTTTAACAGTTAAACTTCCTCTAATTTATATTCCATATAACAGACCAATCTAACATAAATTAGTACACCAGTGTGTGATTGATTGATTGATTGATTGATTTTTACCAGAGTGTGAATTTTTTAATCCAACTTTGTCACACAGGTTTATTGTGAAACATTCATCCTGAGTACCCCTCCCCTACCCTCATCCAGAACACTCTATAGCTGAAATGGAGTGAGAAAGGCGCACCCAGGTGATTTCGGCTCAGGTCATGATCTCAGGGTCCTAGGATGAAGCCTGAGGTTTGACTCCGCACTCAGCATGGAGTCAGCTTGGGATTCTCTCTCTCCCTCTCCCTCACCTCCGCTCTCTCTCTCTAAAATGATTAAATAAAATCTTTTTTTTTAATGGAGTGAGAAACACTATATAAAAGCAAATGCTTTGGGGTGCCTGGCTGGCACAGTTGATAGAGCATGTCACTCTTGATGTCAGGGTTGTGAGTTCAAACCCCACACTGGGTGTAGAGATTACTTAAAGGTAAAAAAAAAATTAAGATTTCTTTTTTTTTTATTTATTTATTTGAGAGACAGAATGAGCGGTAGGGAGGGGGAGAGGGAAAGAGAGAAGCAGGCTTCCCACTGAACATGCAACTCAATGCGGGGCTCGATCCCAGGACCCTGGGATCATGACCTGAGCTGAAGGCAGATGCTTAACCGACTGAGCCACCCAGGCACCCCAAATTTTGTGCATTTAAAAACCTTCTGAGGGGCACCTGGGTGGCTCAGTTGGACAAGGAACTAGAATAGTTTCTGGTCCACAGCTAGCAAAAAACTGAGGCCAGGGGTACCTGGGTAGCTCAGTTGGTTAAGTGTCCAACTCTTGATCTCAGTTAAGGTCTTGATCTCAGGTTCATGAGTTCAAGGTCCACATTGGACTCCACACTGGGTGTGGAGCCTAAGGGATGTTTGGATGGCTCAGTTGGTTAAGTGTCTCCCTTCGGCTCAGGTCATGATCCCAGGGTCCTGGGATCAAGTCCCACATTGGGCTCCTTGCTCAGCGGGGAGGCTGCTTCTCCCTCTGCCTGCCACTCCCCCTGCTTGTACCCATTCTCTCTCTCTCTCAAATAAATAAATAAATAAATAAATAAAGTCCTTGGGAAGAAAAAAAAAAGAAAGAGAGAGAGAAAAAGAGAGAAAGAAAGAAACTGAGACCCTGAGTCTTACAGCTTTCAAGCAACAAAGAAAAGTGCTGCCAGCAACCCTGTGAACTTGAAAGCAGATCCTTCCCTGGTCGAGCCTTGAGACGAGCTGCAGCCCTGCTAATACCCTGACTATACCTTTACAGACTCAGCTCAGCTGTGGCCCTCGATACCTGAGCCACAGAAATTGTAAGATAATAAACGTGTGTTGTTTTAAGCCACTATATTTATACTGACTTTTTTACATAACAGTAGATAACAAATATAGACAGAAACATCAGCTAGGAGCCGGGCCTCCAGTAGAGGGATACAGACATGGCACCACACAGAGATGGAGGCAGAGGAATAGATGCCTCAATCTTACGCCCTTCCTGCCCTTCCTATGGGACTTCCCAGCGGACCAAACCGAGAGAAGGGAGCCCGTTACAGCAGCTCATACAGGTCATCCCCTGAGGCCACAGGCAGTACGAAGAATAGACAATGAACCTGGAGAAGCAAATAGAAGATAAACAGCACAAAAGCTTCAGTAAACTTTGTTTTTAAAACTAAAATAGTTATTTTTCAACCAATGAGAATACCCATATTCAAATTAAATCCATGAATGACTCCTACACTAGGACAATCAGATGTTAAGTATATATGAAGAGTTATCTTTATAGTTATAGTTTTACTTCAAATTAGTGTTTCATTAGATATTATTATGACACTGGGTAAGGAACATTGCATTGTTAAAAATTAAATAGAAAAGACAGTGTATTAAATAAAAATACACAACCCAGAAATTGGCGCTACCAGGTGTTTATCCAAAGAATACAAACATACTGATTTGAGGGGGCACCTGCACCCCAATGTTTATAGCAGGGGTGTCCACAATAGCCAAAATATGGAAAGAGTCCTGATGTCCATCAACAGATGAATGGATAAAGAAGATGTGGTATACACACACACACACACACACACACACACACACAATGGAATATTACTCAGCCATCAAAAAATGATATCTTACCATTTGCAATGACGGGGATGAAATTAGAGGATATTATGCTAAAAAAAAATAAGTCAATCAGAGAAAATTATCATATGACTTCACTCATATGTGGAATTTAAGAAACAAAACAGAGGATCATAGGGGAAAAGAGTAAAAAATAAAATAAGATGAAATCAGAAAGGGAGACAAACCATAAGAGACCCTTAATCATAGGAAACAAACTGAGCATTGCTGGAGGGGAAGGGGAAGGGGGGATGGGGTAACTGGGTGATGGGCATTAAGGAGGGCACATGATGTAATGAGCACTGGATGTTATATAAGACTGATGAGTCACTAAACTCTACCTCTGAAACTAATGATACACTATGTTAATTAATTGATTTTAAATAAAACTGAAAAAATAGAAAATACAGTAACTATTCTTAAAAGAAAATCAAGTAATCCTATTAATTAGCAATTCCAAAGATAAGTTTCTTTTTTTAAGATTTTATTTATTTATTTGAGAAAGAGAGAACGTGAGCACAGGGGCACAAGTTGGGGGGAGGGGAAGAAGGAAAGGGGGGGCCAGATGGAGAAGTTGAGCATGAGCCCCACACAGGGCTCCATCTCAGGACTCTGAGATCATGACCTGAGCCAAAGTCAGACTTGGTTTTTTTTTTATTTATTTATTTGAGAGAGAGAGAGAGAGAGAATGCATAAGCAGGGGGGAGGGGCAGAGGGAGAGGGAGAAGCAGACTCCCCACTGAGCAGGAGCCAACGGGGGCTGGATCCCAGCACCCAGATATCATGACCTGAGCCGAAGTCAGACGTTTAACTGACAAAGCCACTCAGGCACCTCAAAGATAACTTCTTTAATATTAATGTAGATTTTAACATTATTAAAGTATAAAACCCACGTTATTTTAAAATCTAATAGTCATGCTATTAGTTGTGTTGTTTTAGAATGAAAATTATTACTATTATTTTTTTTAAAGATTTTATTTATTTATTTGACAGAGAGAGACAGTCAGCAAGAGAGGGAACACAAGCAGGGGGAGTGGGAGAGGAAGAAGCAGGCTCCCATCGGAGGAGCCTGATGTGGGGCTCGATCCCATAACGCCGGGATCACGCCCTGAGCGGAAGACAGACGCTTAACGACTGCGCCACCCAGGTGCCCCATAGAATGAAAATTATTTTTGATAAAACTGAAAGGATGTTTTACTCCAGGCAATGTCATAAATGTCATTTAGCTGAAAATGTATCACTACCCACTTTTGCGAGCTGAGTCCAGACTCTGAGCTTCAAATCCATTATTAGCAGGTTTCTATAGCATTTCTCAGTATCCCACATTAATATATAAACTGAATTAGAAAAAAAAATGCAATGAGAGGACTTTTGAAATTCATCTATCACGTAAATACAAGGTAAATTGCATTTGATTTTCAACTGCTTTCCCTTCTGTCTGAGAAGTAAATGAGGAACACAGCTTAAAGATACAGCTGAATCTATAACTTACTTTAAAATAGCTTTTTTTTTGCTTTTTTTAATTAAAAAAATTATTTGAAAATGTCTTACTAAACCAATCAGAGTAAATCACCTAGCTATTTCATGGAAATGCTCAAAAATGGTTTCCTTTCGATCAACGAGAAATCATCGTATTAGATAAAGGTAACATAAGGACAAGGAGACGTGATCCAAAAGAGAACTCTCTGTAAGAGACCGTCCAGTTGCCTTCAGGGTTCCTATGATGGTGGGGCCCGGCTGGCTCAGTCAGTGGAGAGCAGGACTCTTGCTCTCGGGATTGTCAGTTCGAGCCCCACGCTGGGTGGAAAGATTACTTAAAAATAAAATCTTTTTAGGGGCGCCTGGGTGGCTCAGTCGTTAAGTGTCTGCCTTCGGCTCAGGGCGTGATCCTGGTGTTCTAGGATCGAGCCCCACATCGGGCTCCTCCGCTGGGAGCCTGCTTCTTCCTCTGCTTGTGTTCCCTCTCTCCCTGGCTGTCTCTCTGTCAAATAAATAAATAAAATCTTTAAAAAAAAAAAAAAGGCTTCCTCTGCGGGAGAAGCAACCCTAGTTAAATTAGAGCATTGTCTGAGAGAAAAATACTATTAAGGAAAATTAATGCTTTGCTCTCAAAGGCTCTTAAAAAAATTAAAGAATTTGATATTTGATTGCTTAAATATTAAATCTTTTGAGTCAAAAGGGAGAATCCCAAGAAAAATGTGGCTTGCAACCTCAGGAGAAAGTATTTTCCTCTCTTGGTAAGGTGTTCCAAAGCCTGGGTAGGGCTCTGTTAATACAGAGAAGCAATACCTGGAGGGAACAAATGTGGAGCATTTCGCCTGAAAATCACTGTGATAATGACCTTCCTGACGTTCATTTGGGTAAAAATCATCCTTCATTAGACTTATGTTTTCAGATGTTGGAACACTAAATCAGGTAGTTGTCTTACTAATAAGCCACCCTGGGTATTATCTGTGCGTGCCCTATTCAGACCAGCGGTTCGGGAAATAATTTAAAACTGGAAAGGGGGAGGTGCTCATGGCATTAGATAATATTGCTGGCAAGATCAAGGAGCCGCCACAGGACACTTATGGATGATGCAGCTGAAATGTCATTTTCTTTTTTTTTTTTTAAAGATTTTATTTATTCATTTGACAGAGAGACAGCCAGCAAGAGAGGGAACACAAGCAGGGGGAGTGGGAGAGGAAGAAGCAGGCTCCCAGCAGAGGAGCCTGATGCGGGGCTCGATCCCATAACGCCGGGATCACGCCCTGAGCCGAAGGCAGACACTTAACGACTGAGCCACCCAGGCGCCCCTGAAATGTCATTTTCATAAATAACATGATTAATAAATCTTGTAAGGACTTAAGAACATTGACATCCATTCAGCTTCACAACCCTTTGGAGATGATCCTGTTAGTTTCCCACACTGCCTCAACAAAGTCCCACAAACTGGGTGGTCTAAAACAAAATAAATGTCTTCTCTCAGAATTCTGTGGGCTGGAAGTCTGAAATCAAGGTGTCGGCAGGGCTGCACACCTCCCAGAGGGTCTAGGAGAAAGATCTTCCCTTGCCTCTTCCAGCTTCTGGTGGCTCCAGGCATTCCTGGCTTGTGGCTGCCTGACTCCGATCTCTGCCTTGTCTTCACATAGGCTTCTGTGTCTTCTGTCTCTTGTAAGACACTCATCACTGGATTTAGGGCCCCCCTACATAATCCAGGATGAACGTATCTCAAGATCCTTAATTTAATTATATCTGCAAAGATTCTTTTTCCAAATAGGGTCACATTTTCATGTTCCAGAAGTTAGGACAGGGACCTATCTTCTCGGGGTCCACCATTAACCCCATTGCAACTACCAAGTCTGAAAATTTACTCCTTTGGGTGTTAAATATCTTATCATCTCAATAAAATAATGATAAATCACAGCAAAAAAACAAAGGCTTACTATGGGGCACCAAAGGGACACTAAGGCAAATGTGTCACTTTTATATTTACTTGGATTTTCTTTTTTTTTTTTTTTTTTTTTAAGATTTTATCTATTTATTTGACAGAGGTAGAGACAGCCAGCAAGAGAGGGAACACAAGCAGGGGGAGTGGGAGAGGAAGAAGCAGGCTCATAGCGGAGCCTGATGTGGGACTCGATCCTGGAACGCCAGGATCACGCCCTAAGCCGAAGGCAGATGCTTAACCGCTGTGCCACCCAGGCGCCCCTACTTGGATTTTCTTGTTCTTATATGGTTATTTGTTAGAGGGTCAAATCCTATAGGTTGACTGAAACTACAGCAAGCCATGACAACCAAAAGTTAATTTAAATGAGGAATCTTTGTAAGTCTCTTTCCTACGCTCATATGCTATAGCATGTGTTTAGGCTCCTGTCCCTTCATGAGTCTCTGTTCAATACAAGACCTAAATGTCCACCACTGCCTGAGTACAGATCTGCATTGTAATTGAGAATCAGGTTCCTTGGGCTGAAAAGCATATAATATCTAGCCAATTTCACTCCTTACACCCAATCCCATAATCATCATTCAGGCACTGGACATGCTACTTTCCAAGCTTCACACCTTCTGATTGGGTCTCTCTTCAGTAACACTGTCATTCACTCATAGCCGTGTGTTCATTAGGTAGTCAATGTTACAAAGCTGTTTAGTCGAGTGACACCGTAATTCAGAATTCAAGTTTAAATCAATAATAACATCATTATTAAATGCATTTGTTTTTAACTCAGAGCAGGGTTTTTTTGAGATGTTATTTTATTTTATTTTTTAAAGATTTTATTTTATTTATTTAAGAGAGAGAGAAAGAGCCCAAGAATGGGGGAGGAACAGAGCGAGAGGGAGAAGCAGACTTCCCACTGAGCAGGAAGCCAGATGCAGGGTGATCCCAGGACCCTGAGATCATGACTTGAGCCCAAGGCAGCCGATTAACTGACTGAGCCACCCAGGCGCCCCGAGATATTATTTTTAAGCAATCTCTACACCCAACATGGGGCTCGAACTCACAACCCTGAGATCAAGATTTACATGCTGAGCCTGGCTGGCTCAGTCTAGTCAGTGGAGCGTGCAACTCTTGATCTCAGGGTTGTGAGTTCAAGCTCCATGTTAGTTGTAGAGATTATTAAAAATAAAATATTAAAATAAAATAAAAAGTTGCACACTCTATCAGCTGAGCCATATATATATATATCTCTCGGCTGCCCGGCCTCCCAGACAAGGGTAAGGGTACAGACCTAGGCTCTGGCCAACAGACGCACACCTGCTAGAGATTTTAAATCTCAAGATTTAAATGTGGAAGCAGAAGCAACACCATTATGAAAAGGGTCAGAAGGCCCAGCTACATAATTTGGACGATGCAGTGCAAAATGAAAGTGCAGTTTCTTGTTAGAAGGGCAGGAAAAAAGTGCCATTGAGTACTGAAATATAAAGCTTTTTCCTTTGAAAATACCTTACGACGTGTAAAATATGATAGGGATAACAGTGATACATGAGAAAAACAAACTTAAAATTCCAAAAAAAAATTCTAGTGTCATAATTTTAAGAACACAATAATACCTAATTACTGGATGTCTTGATTGATCATAAGACTTTTCTGGCTCACTTTTCTGTAAATTCTTCTTCTTTTTTTTTTTTATTTGACGCAAAGAGAGAGCTAGTGAGAGAGAGAGAGAGAGAGGGCACAAGCAGGGGGAAGCGGCAGAGGCAGAGGGAGAAGCAGGCTTCCCGCTGAGCAAGGAGCCCAATGTGGGGCTCAATCCCAGGACCCTGAGATCATGACCTGAGCCGAAGGCAGATGCTTAACCGATTGAGCCACCCAGGCGCCCTGCAAATTCTTTTATTACGTTATCAAAACTTCTGCTTTTTCCCCCCAAAATGTGTACTTCTTAAACTTCATTTTCTTTTCTTCTTCTTCTTTTTTTTTCTTTTAAAAGATTTTATTTTGGGGGTTCCTGCGTGGCTCAGTTGGCTAAGCGTCTGCCTTCAGCTCAGGTCATTATCTCAGGGTCCTGGGATCCAGCCCTGCATCAGGCTCCCTGTTCAGTGGGGAGTCGGCTTCTCCCTCTCCATCTGCTGTTCCCCCTGCTTGTGTGTTCTCTCTCTCTCGCTATCATAAATAAATATTTTTTAAAATCTTTAAAAAAAAAAAGTTTTTTTTTACATAATCTCTACACCCAATGTGGGGCTGGAACTTACAACCCCCAGATCAAGAGTGACATGCTTCACCGACTGAGTCAACCAGGCACCCCTAAATTTCACTTTCAATTGGTATAATTGAATAGCATTTAGCAAATGTGATATCACAAATAATTTTTGATAATGACTTTTCTGCTGATGTAACTGTTACTGGAGTTTTGAAGACTCTTTTATAGGCTGTGGCAATAATTGGAACAATTCTGGTAAATTATTTCAAAGTATAAATTTTAGCACATTCTTTGCTGATGATTTTCATGGAATTATTATTTATTTATTTTTTTAAATTAGGCTCCACACCGAGCGTGGGCTTGAAGCTGAGACTAAGACCTGAGCTGAGATCAAGACTCAGATGCTCAACTGACTGAGCCACCCATGCGCCCCTGGGATACTTTTTTAAAAAAGATTTAGGTCTTCATACAAATCAGACAGTGAAGTCTAAACTTAATTTTAAATGCAAATGTATACAATGGCATTTTAATGCTTCCTCTGACATTTCCTATGACTCGTGGACATTGTACAAGAAATTGAAAGTGGCTTCATGATTTGTACCTAACTCAAAACGTCCTTATGCATTCTACCACTGTTATCTTCATTTACAGGGGAAAAAAATAATTTTAAAATTGTCTTTGTTAATAATTAGCTCATCTGAAGTATTGTATGAAAATCGTGTTCTTTTTCATTGAATGTGACAATCTTTACATTTAATTTCTATCCCTAAGTCTGTGGATATTGTCTTTGCAATATTGCAGGTAGTTTTCAAAACCAGAGATCCTAATAAATTCATTGAAGATTCTAGTAACTCTTGATGTGCTTTTTAAGACTTTATTTGAGATGGAAAAAGAGAGCAAGAGAGAGTATGAGCTGGGGTGGGGGTGGGGCAGAGGGAGAGGGAGAAACAGGCTCCCCGCTGAGCAAGGAGCCAGCCCAATGCGGGGCTCCATCCCAGGACCCTGAGATCATGATTTGAGCCGCAGGCAAACGCTTAGCCGGCTGAGCCACCCAGGCGTCCCTCTTGATATGCTTTATTGCAAAGTCCACGTGTACGTCTTTGTTTATAGTAATTTACGGACAAACTTTCCAAGCCAGAGAGGTGCTGCAGGTTTGGGTTCCTGGGATCAGACGTGGTGACGCCCACTCCCCCCCCCGCCTGGGACCACCCTGAGGCACGCGCATGCGCACTAAGCTCCAGGCCAATGGTTCAGGCGCCCACCCGGTCAAGCAAGTCCGGAGGTGGGAGTGCCGGCCCCGAGGCCTGTTGATTTATAGCTTCTCGGTACCCTCTGCCTTTACTTTCAAAACACAAGTTCCCAGATAAAAGTATTAATTTCAAGACCGCGGCAGCAGCAGAGCATTAAACAAGGTGCGAGGGCCCTCCTGAGAGGCGGGGTCTCACATGCCCTTAAGGCGTCTCGCATCCCTGATGTCTGCTGGACAATAAGCTGCTTGCCCCCAGCCGTCACTCTAGAAACACATTTTGATGTAAAGTGGATTTCAGATGAAACAAAGGAAACTGGATACTCCATCCTTGTAGTGGGTTTCCGCCACTTACTGGCTGTGTGCCCTTGGGCAAGTTGCCTAACCTCTCTAGGCCTCAGTTTCTTCATTTGTAAAAGAATATAGCATTGTACCAATGTTAATTTCCTGGCTTTGATCATTGTGCCTTGGCTATGGAAGAGGTTAACATTAGGGAAAGCTGGGTGGGTGGTTGATGGGAATTACCTATAAATTTTTGCAGCTTCTCTGGAATCAAAATTTTCAGCAACAGGGGCACCTGGGAGGCTTAGTCGATGGGCGTCTGCCTTCGGCTGGGGTCATGATCCCATAGGCCCACATCAGGCTCCCTGCTCCGCAAGACTACTTCTCCCTGTCCCTCTGCCTGCTGCTCCCCCTGCCGTGCTCACTCTCTCAGTCAAATAAATAAATAAAAATCTTAAAAAAAAAAAAAAATCAGCAACAGATGCTTTGGAAAAAAAGGAGCACGTCCCACCCGGTATTAGGACTAGAATGCACGAGTACTGACAAGTCCTGGCTTGTACTCAAGGTTTGCTTGCCTTCTAATCCCTTATCTTACTGGGAAAATTTTGGATATTGAATTGGATTCTTTATGTCATTTCTAGTGTTAAAATGTAAGAACAATGGAAGGGCCTCTAGGTTCTCACCTGCCTTCTTAGCTCTTCCTTATTTTATTATTATTTTTTTAAAATTCATGCTCCCCCCCCCCCTTTTAGCTGTGCTGTCCTCTTATTTTTTGGTCCACTCGGTATGTCCCGAGCTCATCCAAAATTAGTGAAGTATCCCTGAGTATATTTACATATCAGCAAAGCAGTTTTTACTATGGATAGAAGCCCATCTCTAGCATATCCAAGTGAAAGAAGGTGATTGTAACCCGGCCATTTTCAGCTAACCTGGTGTCCCTCAGCTTGGTGGTGCATTGAAATCACCTGGGAAACTATTTTTAGAGTGATGGGGAGAGAGAGAGGGTGCACAGTGGGGAAGGGGCAGAGAGAGAGAGGGAGAGAAAGAATTTTTTTTTTTAAGATTTTATTTATTTATTTATTTGTCAGAGAGCACAAGCAGGGGCAGCCAGCAGTCAGAGGGAGAAGCAGGCTCCCTGCTGAGCAAGGAGTCTGATGGGGGGTCGGGGGGATGGGGGGAGGCTTGATCCCAGGACCCCAGGAGCACAACCTGAGCCAAAGGCAGATGCTTAACCGACTGAGCCACCCAGGCATCCCAGAGAGGAAGAATCTTAAGCAGACTCCCTGCTGAGTGGGGAGCCCTTGGTGGGGCTTGATCTCACAACCCTGAGATCAGAACCTGAGCCAAAATGAAGAGTCAGATCCTTAACTGATTAAGCCACCCAGGCGCCCCCACCTGGGAAACTTTTTTTTTTTTAAAGACTTTATTTATTTGACAGAGAAAGACACGGCCAGCGAGAGAGGGAACACAACCATGGGGAGCGAGAGAGTTAGAAGCAGGCTCCAAGCGGAGGAGCCAGATGCCGGGCTCATCCCAGAACACCGGGATCTCACCCTGAGCCGAAGGCAGACGCTTAGCGACTGAGCCACCCAGGCGCCTCCCACCTGGGAAACTTGTAAAGCTACTGATGCTCCGATCCCACCATGCAGAGATGCTGCTTTGATAGGTCTGGGTGTGACTAGGCCAGATTCCACTTTTTATATTTGGTGCATTTGTCTTTATCAAGCTGTTTGCGTCATTGCTCAGTTTACATTAAAATCAATCCTATTGGAGCGTATTTCAGTCTTTTTATAGAACATAAAATGCCCATATTATATAAATCCTCTCTCAAATAAAATTGTGGTACAAAAACAAGCAATACTTTACAAATTGCCCCAAATGGAAATTGGTGTAGTTATACATACTTTTTGTTTATACAATGTGTGCATCAATACATTTTTTTTTGAGATTATAAACTCCAATGGCACAGGGACCTACATTTTTTAAATAACAGCTTTAATGTGATATAATTCCCATACCACAATTTACCCATTTAAAGTATACAATTCAATGGTTTCTACTGTATTCACAGAGTTGTCAGGGACCTAAAATTTAACATTTGTTATACAGGAGAACAAATGTAAAAGGACCAACAATTACCATTTGATCATGGTAAATTTTTTATATTTTTTTTCTCTAGCCATGTTATTCTCTACAAGCCTACTTAAAGGAAAGAAGGTAATTACCAGTGATAAACTCATCTTTAATGAAAAGAAGTGTCATTAATGAGAAAAAAAAAATGTCAGTTTTCTCTCAATGCTCATTCATCTTCCCTGAAAGGACACAGAACACTTCCAAACAGTGATGATTAGATCCCAAATTTATATGCTCTGCTTTATATACTCTTTGATTAATCCATAACAACCAATTACCATTGCCTACCTTTATTATTAGATTTTCCCAGCACCATTACGCTCCTGACTGATGAAAATGCTGAGAGTCTATTAACAGCATGCACAATATCATTTAGCTGATGCCAAATGGTTAATTGTCTTCAAAATTCGAAGGCATGGTCTTATGATCTATGGGACCATGACTATATGTAAGTGAGTCCATATAAAGTTTAGAAGAGCACATTGCACAAAGTAAGTGCTCAGTGAGTGGGGTGATCATATCATAGAAACCAGGACACTTTTGAGAATGGCACTCAATGTATTAGCTGTTATTATCAGCACACAGCACCCGTTTTGCATAATTAAAATGAACATACAAATGGCCATTCTTAACATTCTTAATTTCTGAGCCACCCTGGCTCAGTCAGAAGAGCATGTGGCTCTCCATTTCCAGGTCAGTTGTGAGTTCAAGGCCCACATATGGGTGTACAGATTACTAAAAATAAATAAATAAATAAACTTTTTTAAAAATTAAAAGAAAAATCTTGGGGGAAAAATGCACGTAGATTCTTCAAGATTTACCGTTGGGATTAAGGTATATATAAATAAATAAAACAAACATTATTGTCATTGGCTGCCACCTTTGAATGACTCTATACCCCACAACCAAACCTAGATGAGCCACTATACCTATTAGTTATTAAACAGCCAAAATAATACATGTGTTTGAGCCTGGTCAGTTCTTCTTGAGTCAACTATGCAAGCACCAGTTGGTCTGCAGATGCTAGCCCCTTACACATTTGGATTTCTGGGGCAATTAATCTGTCACTTTTTGACATGTGATCAATTTTCTAATAATTGAACTTTAGGAGGAATCGGTAGACAATGGGTCTTTGTACTCAAGCTATAAAGAAGTAAAACAAATGAATTTTCCAGGTCACAGAAGCTTCCATCACCAACGCTTCTGATCATTTTAGAGAGAAATCTTTCTAGATGTGTGAGCCTCATAATAATGTTTTCCAAGAAAATCTGGGTCTTTCTTTTAGAAAATCTCACTTCACATCCAGAAAAAAGTATGGCTACCAGTCAGCCCAGTGCTTTGCACGTTCAGAGAAAAGAAAACATGAGTGCTGCCTCTACTCTAGGTGTCAAGGATGAGAATCTTGCTAAATTACCATCCTTTTCAGGCATCCTTGACAAGGCTGCCTCTGCTCCATTCACAGTCAGGGAAGGAGCCTCTGTTGAATCAACATCTCACAGGCTCCTTCATCATGATTTTCTAACCTGGAAGTTTTGTCCTTTTTTCCTCTGTGACTCCTAACAGCCGCTGTCCACTTCCATAGCACACTTCTGCGCATCCCTGGGGCAGGGCACCAGTCCTGACTGCCACTTCTAACCTTACCCTTTCTCCTTCCAGTCAAGGAAGCACACTGGAAAGCAAGTAGGAGTGATATTGTATGGATCTCAAATCTGCTCTTTCTTTTTAGGCAAACCAACCTGGGTATGTTTGCAACCCTGAATATATTACTGAAAAAAAAAAGTATTTGTGAATTACCTAACAACTTACTATGACATATCAGTGTGTGCAGTCACTTCATGACTGAGAAACGTCCCTTATCTTCATGATCTGAAGGGAGAGCAGATCATGCCCTTTCTTCCCAGAACATTCTCTCATTATTTATGTATTCATTTGTTGTTCTTTTATTAATGCCACAAACATTTAATGAGTATTTACTGTGCTACATGCTGAGGATACATGATGACTTAAACCAAAAATCCTTGAATGTCAATGAGCTCATATCTACTATAGGAAGTTAGATATGTCAACAAAAGAATTTGGGATGTAAGTGTAGGCAATGGATATAGATACTAGAGCCCATCGATGGATAGATAGTAGTCAGACTGTTGATGACAATTGGTATGTAGAAGTATAAGAGATAGAAAAGGTCTCTAGCTCTTCTGCAAGAGGAAGGTGATCAAGGAAGTTGAATCTGGGTGGATCAGAACACTTTGCTAGAAAGACAAGGGGGTGGGGGACCAGGCCTTCCCAGCAGCACCACAGCCGTAGACAGTATGAAGTCTAGAGCAGCAGTGTGGTAAATTGATTTATGCCTCAGTGTGGTCTGAAGATGCTCCATTGTTATGCTCCTTACTGTTTTCCTGGTCTTCATAGTTTGCTAACAATCTATAGATCATTTAAGCACTGTTTATCAAACCGCTGATGTACTGGGCACTTCGCCTAGATGATTTGTTCAATCCTTGTAGGAACCCTGTTTGATCAGCTACTTTACACGTAAAGACTCCAAGGCTTGAAGGACAAATTCCTACTGCTAGTAAGCAACTGTCATAATTCAACTCCAAGCCCGTCTGACTTCAAACCTTGTACGCGCTCCATTATATCAATAGAGTAAGAATAGTGAGAGAATGGCTAATGGACTACTGCAAAGGAGACTTTTTGAATCAATACTTTAATTTTCATAGAAAGGCCAGTACTATGGAGAGGCCAACTGAACCACCCAGGTGCCCCCAAATGTTTAATCTAAATGGAAACTCTACTATGTCACTAAGACTTAGAAATTATGAATGGGGCAACTGGGTGGCTCAGTCAGTTAAGCATCTGCCTTCGGCTCAGGTCATGATCTCGGGTCCTGGGATGGAGCCCTGCATCGGGCTTCCTGCTTAGCGGGGAGTCTGCTTTTCCCTCTCCCTCTGCCTGCTGCTCCCACTGCTTGTGCTCTCTCTCTCTCTCTGTCAAATAAATATATAAAATCTTAGGGCGCCTGAGTGGCACAGCGGTTAAGCGTCTGCCTTCGGCTCAGGGCGTGATCCCGGCGTTAAAGGATCAAGTCCCACATCAGGCTCCTCCGATATAAGCCTGCTTCTTCCTCTCCCACTCCCCCTGCTTGTGTTCCCTCTCTCGCTGGCTGTCTCTCTCTGTCGAATAAATAAATAAAATCTTTAAAAAAAATATATATATATATATATATAAAATCTTAAAAAAAAATTATGAATGCCCTTCATAAGGCAAGAGACCAGAATAAAAAAAGAAATATTTGTATTTAATACTTTCAACCCAATCTCCAACAAAACCACTTTCTCTGTATATAAGAGCTTTCCCCATTGTTGACTCTTCATTGAATGTTTGGCTGTACAACCAACCCAGCCCAACCAATTCAATATGACAAAGAATTGTTAGAGAAATGGGAGCCATGAAATGGAGGATACAATGCTGACTAGTTTTTATTCTTCTCCTAGAAGACTAGTCCAAGTTGGGGGCAGTGAGATATAAGAAGCTTGCTGAGGAAACTCCTACAGAAATTCAGCCAGCTAGTCAGTCAATAATATTGATTTGTGGTACCCTCTCCATGGTAGAGTATAGTGGTTAAGAACATGGGATTGGGAAGACAGGGTAAAATCCTGGCTCTGCCCTATTAAGTCTGTGGCCATCATGAGCAAATTACTTCATTTTCTGTATCATAGTTTCCTCACCTATAAAATGAGACAAAAATAGTGGCTACCTTGTGATGAAAATATGTATTACATGTAAATATGTATTATATACAAAAATATGTATTATATACATTAATTATATACATTAATATGTGTTCAGTGCTTAGAAGCCTGTTCAATTAATGTCGTATGCCCTGAAGTAAGTACTGGAGATAACAGTAGTGAACAAGATTGACGCGGTCCCGGCTCTGAAGAAGCTTATGTCCTTATAATGGGGGATACAGACTTGCAAAGTAGCAATTAACAAGAACATGTTTGTTTGTTTGTTTGTTTAAGATTTTATTTATATATTTGAGACAGATAGCACAGCGGGGAGGAGGATCAGAGGGAGAGGGAGAAGCAGGCTCCCCGCTGAGCAGGGAGCCCAACCTGGGGCTAGAAACATGGCGCGTATTATGGAAGTGACAGTAAAATGTAAAGAAGTAGAAAGTTTCAGAACCCAAGAGCTATTTAAAAGAGAGAGAGAAAGAGTCAAGAGGTAAAAAGAGACAGAGGTTGGTGATGATTAGTTTAGGAAGGAAGTAGATGAAGAGTCACACGTAACCAAGACTTTGCTTTGGATATATTTGAATAGGTGGTTTTGCACATTGGTGATGCCCAAATAGAGATCCCAGAAGAAAAATGAGACTTAAATGGAAATATTATTAAATTTTTGAACATACACTTGAAGGAAGAAACGGTAGAGTTAAACCTTGTTTGCCTTTTCTGTTCCCAAGCACCTAGTAACTGCTCAATGAACAAATCATTTACTGAAATGAGTGGCCGGAAGTAGGTATGGTTCTGAAATCCTAGAGAGATTTGGGCTGAAGGGAGAGATGAGAGAATCATTAGCAAATGGGGTTTGAAGCCACAGAGCTGGATGATGAGATTGTCCTTGGTGAGTGTGTACCGTAGGAACAGGGTTAGGAGATAAGACAGAGTTCCGTGAAATGCCGACATTCAAGGGAAAGACCAAGGAAGTGACGCTAAAAGCCCTGACAGAGTGATATGAAGAAAACAAGAAGGTGGCCTCTCCAGTCCAGGAAGGAACATATAAGTGTTCAATCTATAGATACAAATGCTACTGACAGGACAACGAAGATGAGAGAAGAGTCCTTTTTGTTGTTGTTGTTGTTAAGATTTATTTTATTTATTTGAGAGAGAGAGTGCAAGTGGAGGGAGGGGCAGCAGGAGAGAGAACCTCAAGTGGACTCTAGGCTGAGCATGGAGCCCCACACAGGGCTTGATCTCACGACCCTGAGATCACGACCTGAGCCAAAAAGAGGCGGAAGCTCAACCAACTGAGCCCCCCAGGCGCCCCAAGAAGAGTCCATTTTAACAACCGGAACAACCTTGCATTCTTGTCAAGAACTTCTGAGTGGGGAGGGGGGAGCGGAAGCCAGAGGGCAGGGAGGGAGGTGGGAGGTGTGGAGGTAGAGACAGTGAGTGCAAAATTCTTGCAGAACACTTGGTTGTAAAAGGGAGGGGGGAGGTGGAGGTGATAACTGGAGATATTCTAGGGAGAGCTTTTGTCTGTTTTTTGTTGTGTTTTAGAGGAAGGATTTAGAGTTGGTGCTGGTGAGGAGGTTATAGATAATAATGGTGATAATGTTATTGTCCTTGTTGTTGGCTTGAGATAGGGACACTGGAGTATGTTTTGAATGAAGTCAAGGAGGGAGAAGTCCTTGATTCTGAGAGGGAGGAATGCATGGAGAAATCTAATCCAGAGTTTGGGGTTAGTTTTTGACAGAATAAAGGGCACATTTCCCCTTTTGTCCTGAGGGAGGGGGAGCAGAATGAGTGCAGAATGTAATTTAAGCATGGAATGGGCCAGAACGTGAAGACATTCTCTTCTGAGGGCTCCCATTTTCTCTGTGAAATTAGAGACTGGGCATATTTGCTGACGGCATTAAAGACCCAGAAGTTTTAGGAGAATGGAGGTTTGAAATAAAAATTGTGATGAGTGGGAAAGCATGCTCACTAGAGCAAAGAAAGACTTGCCAGGCAGTGTTGAGAGTTCACCTGAGTCTGGAGACGGAGGCTTGTAGAAGGCGGCACTGAAACGGCCCAGCGTTTGGGTTTTGCCCAGTGAATGTGACAAAAGGACAAAGGGCAAAGGGCTATGGCAGGAGGGTGGTTGGAGTCCCTTGGACATCTGAGCTGGACCAAGAAGAAAGTAAAGACAGAAGTGCAGAAGACTGAGAAAAGTAACTGGGCCACCAAGGTCTAGAGGTGCCAATATTTTTATTTTCTGATTTCAGAAGCTAAAGTTCACAGGCACGTCAGACAGAAATCTCCGAAATGGGGTAGAGAGGAAGGTAGTTCCCTGACATAAGGACTTATTTAAAATGGAGGGAATTGGGGGCGCCTGGGTGGCTCAGTTGGCTGGGCATTCAATTCTTGGTTTTGGCTGGGGTTGTGATCTGATGGGTGTGGGACCTGCCCGGAAGGGCTCCAAGCTCAGCAGGGAGTCTGCCTGAGGATTTCATCCCTCTGCCCCTCCCCCCACTCTCTTTCTCTCTGAAGTAAATAAATAAATTTAAAAAATACATACAGACAGACAGACATAAATAAAATGGAGGGAATATGCACTTCATCAGCACATATGAAGTCAGGCATTATGCTATGAATTGTACACATGGATTAATTCATTTGACCTTTAAAATAAACTTAAAAGTCAGGGATTATTATTCCTGTTCAAGAAAAGTTGTGCTCAGGAAGGATATTTGCCAGTAAGCTGCACAACTTGTTAAAGATTTAGCTGGGACCCAAACTCTGGATTTATCTCCACTCCCAAATCCTTTTATTTTTTTGAGTAAGCTCTACTCCCAATGTGAAACTTGACCTCAATGACCCAGAGATCCAGGGTGTTATGGTCTATCAACTGAGCCAGCCAGGCACCCCCCCCACCCCCGTTCTCATCCCCAAATCTTATCATTATTCCAGAACTGCTCCAGAAGTCACTAGAAAGGATTAAAACTCTTTCACATCTTTTTAAATTTATTTTTTTCATTTTTATTATTATTTTTAAAGCTTTATTTATTTAAGTGATCTCTACATCCAATGTGGGGCTCAGATTCACTGCCCTGAGATCAAGAGTCCCATACTCTACTGACTGTGCCAACCAGGCGCCCCCAAATTAATTAATTTTTAAAAACTAGAGAGCATCAGTGGCTCAGTTGGGAGAGCATCCGACTGGACCTTGGGGTCATGAGTTCAAGCCCCACGTTGGGCGTAGAGCTTACTGAATTAAACGAAATAATAAAAATGATGAATTTATTAAATTTAATTAGTTTAAAGTTTATTTAAAAATTCAAGCCATAAAGACGGATATGCATACGGAAAGTCTTCAGGTAAGGCTGGTGGGGTAGAATTTATCTCCACCACTGTAGCTTCCTCAATATTGTACTTGAATATTTCCTTGCACACACAGGCAGAGGCGTACACGTGTATATACACAGTTACCTGGGGTTTTGCACCCTCCTTTCCATATAAAGCAATAGATATTGGAACTATTTGCTACAACACACCTTTTTCCTTTCCAGACAGCCCCATATTTCAGAGTTACCAGAAATTATTTAACCCTACAACAGATTTTAGGTTATTTCCCATCGTTTTCTATTACAAATAAATTAGTAATTATCACCCTCGCATATGTTTGTCTCCGTCTGGAATTTCATTTGGAGGTGAGAAAGCTAGTTACCTCTACATCTTTTATTGACTAAATTGTATTTTACCCCAGTGACTTGAAACGTCACCTTTATCCTATACCATACTAAAGTCAAATGAATTTTGCTGTATTTCTGTGCTCCCTGCGGTGTTTCATTGATCTAGATATTCTTGGTCCGTATATTCATGGGGCAATACTGAATTGTTTCACTTACTGACATTTTATAAAACAGCTTGAAATCCGTTAAGAACTCCCTCGTTCCTTTTATTTGTTGATTTTCCAAATTTTCGTAGCTAATATGAAGAAATTGCGTTACCTCGAAGAGAGGAATTAATTTAGAGATACTTCTCATTTCCACTTTAATAAAGTATGTACTAGAGAAACTCAAAGAATCAGAGATTTGACTGGGGCAGGAAAGAGAGGGAACATTCAGATGTTAATTAGCTCAGCTGGCCCACACAGTCACCTCTTTCCAGAAAGAAAGGGTGGGGGGAGAGTTTCAAGAGAGGAAGAGAAGAGGAGAGATGAAGCCCACACTCCCTCCCCCTTCGATCTGGCTTCTGCTCTCTCCATTACACTGTGGGGCTCTGGAAAAGGACACTCGGTTTTCTGGTTCCTAAATACAATGGATTCTTCTCTTAGGGTCTCGCGGCTAGCCTCCAAAATACAGCGGAGCTTTGCTGGAACCTTCAGGAAGCTGTAGATCAGACGCAGTTTGAATGGCTGCAAACCTCAGCTCCTTTAGAATTGGTCTTTCCAGTCCAAGACAGTCCAATCCCCACACAGCGACATCCAGATAATACACAATAATCCCTGCCTTACTGGCAGGCCGCCTCCCCCCACCACCTCCCCCACCTCCCAGCCTCCCCCCACAACACCGTCCTTATTCTTTTCCCACTTGAGTTCCTAAGTATTTTGAGGGAGGAGGTGTGTGGGGACAGACTGACGGAGACCCAGGGCTTAGAAAAGATTCCCCAGGAATCTCTACCCTTTGCCATACAGCATAATTTACCTGAATAAAGAGCTCTCTACAGTTTACAGAGTCCATAGAAGCATCCGGGACAATGTTTGGAAGCAGACGTACTCCATATCTGTGAATAATCCACTACCCAATTCTTTGTTGCTTATACATCAAAACTGCTGCAGTCCTTAGTGACAACTGCAGGTTATCCTACAGAACTCATTCCTGTGGAACTTGACAAAGATAAAATTTGTTATAAATAAGTATAGTTTCATTGACATCTGGTCTAGGGCAAGTAAATGACCCAATAAGGTGATTTATAAATTCATTCAAGTTAATTCTCTGATAGGAAGCTGAGTAACGCGCTCTGGTCATTGGGTCTGATTTATATCAGGAAAATGTACAAAAGAAAATGGAGGTTCTCTATCTTGCTCTTGTCCTCTGCTGGTCTCCTGTTACTATATAACAGGCATCTTTTCCCTTTAATTACCTTCTTCATGGCTTGAGAGCTTTGATGACTTGATTAAGCCTTGCAGTGCAGTTCCAGTCCCTACCCATCTGATTAATTAGCCCAAACCTTATTAACTTCCTAATTCTGATCAATAAGGCACTGATGCTAGACTGTGCAAGGGCAAACTAAGGAGGCAATTTTATTTCAAGACAGAGAACTCTTACTGTGTTTAACCATCTTTTCTTCTTTAATCTTACTTTTTAATGCAGCCAGGTTAGACTACAGTAATACATGGATAGTCCCATGAAGATCGCACGTCCTCCAACCATAGCCATTTTACTTGCTGCAACAGTCCTATCTGATGGCGCTATTTGGGGACCTTGTATTAACAACACAAGACCTCCGTTTTTCAGGAAATCAGGTAGGTGTTGTCCATGCCCAGAGAAAGAATGTGATGATGGTGATGACGATGATCACCTTCTCTGTGGGAAACTGACCAAACAGGTAACAAGAAACCCCTCTCCCCTAAATCCAAACTCCAAAGGGAGCTTCCTACCACCGAGGGAATATTTCAATATTCTTAACCAGCATTATCCAATGGAAATATTTTAAATTTTCTAGTAGCCACACAAAAAGAATTAAAAATTAATAAGTGAAATTAATTTTTGATAGCATATATTTTATAACCCAAAACATCAAAAATATTACTGCAACATGTAACCCGTATAAAATTAATGAGAGGGGCGCCTGGGTGGCTCAGTTGGATAAGTGTCCGACTCTTGATTTTGGCTCAGGTCGTGATCTCAGGGTTGCGACATGGAGCCCTACGTAGGGTTCTGTGCTGAGTGCGGAGCCTGCTTGGCATTCTCTCTCTGTAATCCCCCTCTCTCTCTTTATTAAAAAAAAATTATTGCGATATTGTGCTTTGAAGCCCCCAGCTTTATTGAAATAGAATTGAGTAACATTGAGTAAGTTTAAGGTATATAGCGTGATTATTTGATACATGTATTACTGTGAAATGATTACCGCAATAATGTTAGTTTATACCTCCGTCACCTCATCTTTGCATGTGTGTGGAGAGCAAGTAAGAAAGATCTGTTTTCTTAGCAACTCTCAAAAATATAATACAATAGTGTTAACTACTCATGCTGTACATTAGGTCACCAGAACTCATGTTGTAAGTGCAAGTTTGTATCCTTGACCGACACCTTCCCATTTCCGCACCCCCAGCCCCTATCAGCCTCTGTTCTATTCTGTTTCTTTGAGTTCAGCTTTATTAGATTTCACATGTAAGTGAGATCATACAGTATTTGTCTTTCTATGTCTCACTAATTTCACTCAGCATAATGCCCGCAAGGTCCTTCCATATTGTTGCAAATGGCAAGACTTTCTTCTCTTTATGTCTGAATAATATTCTATTGCGTGTAGGGGCAGCTGTATATATTCCCCCACATTTTCTTTATCCGTTCACCCACCAATGGACGAGATATTGTGCTTTTTTAAAAGATTTTATTGTTTTTTTTTAAAGATTTTACTTATTTATTTGAGAGAGAGAGAAAGAGAGGGAGAGAGCATGAGCCAGGGGGAGAGGCAGAGGGAAAGGGAGAAGCAGACTCCCCACTGAGCAAGGAGAGGATGAGGCTGGATCCCAGGACGCTGGGATCTGGACCAGAGTGGAAGGCTGAGAGGCTTAACCACTTGAGCCACCCAGGCCCCTGAGAATTTGCATTTCTAATAAATTCCCAGGTGATGCTGACTAGTGCTGGTCTGGGAAACCACTGAAAACCATTGCTTTAGAAATAGGACTGATTTCAACCCATCTTCTCCAGGTTACAGAGATCTGTACAAAAGCTCCATTCCCTTCCACCCAGCTAGGCTCATGACTTGGTCTTTCTGTTTCCCTTCATTTCTTTTTTTTTCTTTTCTTTTCGTTCCTTTTTTTTCCCTTCTCCGTCACTTTCAAAATCTGGTCTAGCTTCAACCCTCCAATTTCCCCCCAAATCACATGAAATCCTAAAGTTTAAGGAATCGACTAGATTTTGTTTTGAACGCTCAAATCACGTCAGCACGAAGCATGCGCGAAACTGAACTACTTCGCGCCTTCGTGATCTGTGCCTGCAGACACCTGGTCCAGGGCAAGGGCTCCACGTTGCAGAAGCCTCTGAGCAAGGCTTTACTCGGCACCACGGCTCTGAGCAGCAGGGGCGGGCCGGCACCCCGAGCTTCTGGCTCCTTCTCTCACCCAGTCCCTCCCCTACCATCTCAGGGTGCTTTCCCCTTTACCTTCCGCTTAAGAAAATCGCCACCAAGTAAGCACAGTTTCTTATTTTTGTCTCCGTTTCTTTTCGCTAATAAAGTAACGCATGCGCAAAGGAACCAGTTCAGACACTACAAAAGGGCGTACAGTGAGAAAGCAGTGTCTCCTTCCCCCTGGTCCAGGTTTTCCCCATCTAATTGGCCTCCCAGGAACTTAACATGTTCTGAGTGTCCTACGTGCCTTTTCAGGGATAATCTACCCATAAATGTATATATATGCTTTTACACACACACACATATACATGCACCTTCTTTTTTTTTTTTTTTTAATTGAAAGAAAACAGGCACCTAGTCTACGGTCTCAGCCCTACTTCATCTCGAAGATGTAAAACAATCATAATAAATCATATCATAAGCACAATTCCAGAACCAATAAATACAGTACACGGTTTCCACAAAATTGGATACAACAGACTGACCTTTTCATGTGAAAGATGGGGAAATAGAGAAAGGTGAACTGCAGCCAGCTAATAGCCCTGGGGTTTAGGCAGGGTAACTTGATGACTGAGCAATCTTTAACATTTTCATTCCAGAAAGCTTTTTTTTTTTTAATTCAGCTTTAATACCCAACAAAAAAATGATATCAAGGGTTAAGAAAGCACAAAGCAACTAAAATAAAATCCGATACTAAGAATCAAAGAACGGTCTAAAAAAAAAGTAGAAGAAAGAAAGAAAAAGAAAAAGAAAAAGAATCAATGAACAGGGCACCTGGTTGGCTCAGTCTGTAGAGTGTGCAACTCTTGATGTCAGGGTCCTAGGTTCAAACCCACGCTGGGTGCGGAGCCTAGTTAATTTAAAAAGGTGGGGAGGGGCGCCTGGGTGGCTCAGCAGGTTAAGCGTCTGCCTTTGGCTCAGGTCATGATCCCAGAGTCCTGGGATGGAGCCCTGTATCAGGGTCCCTGCTCAGAGGGGAGTCTGGTCTTCCCTCTGCTTCTCCCTCTCACTGGCTAGTGCTCTTCTCTCTCTCTCAAATAACTAAAATCTTTTAAAAATAAATTAATTAAATAAATTAAAATTAAATAATCAAATAACATTCAAAAAAGAGAACAAAATCAAAGAACATTCAACTTTTTAAAAAGACTATAAGATTAATAGCAAAGAAGCACTTTGATATCATTGAATTGTTAGCAAAGAAACATGCACATTAATAATATAATAAAAAATTTTATAAAAAAAAAGAAACATGCACATTAAGCATGCTTCGTAAATACTTCTTCAATGTCTGGACTATGGCTTCTACAGATAGCCAACAAACCATGCTTCCTCTAAATCTCAAAAGGAAATTTCAGAAGCTTAAGCTCTTCCTTCATATTCTTTTTTTTTTTAAGATTTTATTTTTTTATTTGACAGAGAGAAAGAGAGCCAGTGAGAGAGGGAACACAAGCAGGGGGAGTGGGAGAGGAAGAAGCAGGCTCCCAGCAGAGCAGGGAGCCCTATGCAGGGCTAGATCCCAGGATCCTGGGATCATGCCCTGAGCCGAAGGCAGACGCTTAACGACTGAGCCACCCAGGTGCCCCTCTTCCTTCATATCCTGAAGACTGCAGGAAGAATATTGGGTTTCATAAAACAATCTTTTAACTTTGAAAAAGCAACAGAAAAGATGTTCATACAGGACTGGGGAGGCACAGATGGGTAATTAGGTTTCAACCAGTAGCTCTGTATTGCTCTCTTCAGCACGGTGACCATTGCTTTAGGTGAAGATGGACATTATTAGAGTAAGTCATAAATATGATCTGCTCACTCATACACTCACATGCTTCCACGTGTTCTCCCCACTCTCCAGCCTTCTGGCCACCTCTGCCCATTGTTCACAGTGCCATCGGGAGAGTCTAAAGCACCAGTCCCGGGTCATTCTCTAAGCGCTTTAATGACCTCCCACTCTGACATTCACGGCTTACACGTCCCCTGCCTGATTCTGATTGTCATGTCCTTTCCACTCCCAGCATCCCACTTCACCCTCCATCCATGGGACTGCTTCTACCTCCTTGTCTTCATCAGGATGTCTTCATTTTTGCTCTGCCTTCCACCATACTGCTCCCTCCACTGGGCAAGTTCTCCCCTTTTTGTTTGGCTAACTCTTGCTTTCCTTTTAAGACTCAGTTTAGGCACCACTTCTTCCAGAAAGCTTTCCCTGACCACCACTGCCCCACTGAAACAAGTTACTAAGTGGAGGTTATACCCCCTGACCTGCCATGAGGATGAAAAGAAGTAATGATCATAGAAGAGCTCTGAAAATAATTAAGACTTTTAGATTGTTGGACAGTAGCGTATTGGCAAAATAATAGCAGAGTGGAGGTGGGGGATGGAGGTGTGCTTGTGGAGGCAGACAATCTCAACTACTGGCTCTGCCATTAGCAACTGTGTGACCTTAGACAAGTTCTAGAACTTCTCTTAGCACCTTGGTTTTTACATCTTTAACATGCATGAGAGTCAACCTCTTTCTCTGTGGCCTCCAAGCAAGTGGAGATGGAGGGTCCCAGGGGTGCTGAAAGCTCTGGCCTCCATAGACCACTCCCATGGTCAAGACTTCAAACTGGAGTGCACATACCCTGGGGTAGACACTTTCCAGAGATCATACGACCTTGGATGGTCTTAAAGGAATTATTTTCCAGACCCTTTACTTCCATAGTTACCCAGCTTTGCAACAGCTTGATAAAAGAAAAGTGCAACTCTCACCCATCAAACTGAACTGCGGTCCACTGCTGCAGAGTGTAAAGCCCTCCTGGGGCCCCAAATGAGCACACCAGTCACCTTAGATAAATCCATGGGACTTGCATCTCCCCGTATAATCACAACTCTATTAAAGGAAAAGCATGGTCTTAGAAATGTGGTATTTTGGTCTGCACTGGGTATTTCAATTTTAAATATACGATAGAGTAAATGATGGGATAAGGAAAATTTTCCTCTATCCCTGATCATTTGTCAGAGAATGCTTCGTTCCTGAGAGCCGGGGCCAAGAGAAAAAGGAAAGAACATCGGTAAGGCATGTTGAATGCTAAAAAAGACTTAAACGTAAGCAATTCTTTTTCAGTTTTTCTCAATACTCAATCCTGGGACTCAGCATTGTGGGAGTGAGGGTACCTTTAAACAGACAAAACAGTATGGATTCGTAAAACAAATTCCTTTTAAATGGGACAGGAATTATTTTTTTTAAAGACCAAATTATTAAAAACACGGTGGTTAAAACCCTCAAATAAAGCTTTTATGTGATTTCTTTCAGTATTATTATTATTATTATTATTATTTTAGATTTTATTTATCTATTTGAGAGACAGAGAGATAGCGAGAGATAGAGCATCAACAGGGGAGAGAGGGAGAAGCAGGCTCCCCACTGAGCTGGGAGCCCGACGTGGGGCTCGATCCCAGGACTCCGGGATCATGACCTGAGCTGAAGGCAGACACTTAACTGACTGAGCCCCCCAGGCGCCCCTTTCAGTATTATCCTTAAAGGAGATAAACATTACTTTATCAAACCAGATCATGACATTTGTCCCTTATAGTCAATCCTCACTTTATTGTATAAAATGTTTAATATCTTCTACCTCATGGTAACTTAAAATGAAACTCTATGCAGCCGCTGGATCGATTTGTTTTTAGGAGTGTTTAACTTTCTCTTTCATTAAGCACATGGAAAAATGTAATCACAATTCATGTCAATAAAAGATGCATTTTCATTACGTTTACTTTTTTATACTTATCAAAATACGTAGCATACTTATACCAATGATGAATAAGTAATTATAATGATAACTGGATGCAGAATAAATTTGTTGACACTTAGCTGCCTCATGGTCACAGAAAATAAAACATTTAAAATTTTATGTTCTATAAAAAATTTATTTCTGTGTTCCATTGTGAGAGAGACATGTTCTATATGAAAGACATATTAATAAAATAGTTCAAGCATGAAAATATATAATAATCTGTGGAGTAAGTGGAATACAATGTTCAAATTCTTTTTTTTTTTTTAAGATTTTATTTGTTTATTTGAGAGAGAGACATAGTGAGAAAGAAAGCACAAGCAGAAGGGAGAGGGAGAAGCAGGCTCCCCACTGAACAGGGAGCCCGATGTGGGGCTCGATCCCACGACCCTGAGATCATGACCTGAACCGAAGGCAGACACTTAACAGACTGAGCCACCCAGGCGCCCCGAAATACAATGTTAAGAGACAAAAAGGAAAAATATAATTTTTCCAAATGTTAAAGAAGTAATTAGCTTATTTTTATTATTTATTTATTTAAAGATTTTATTTATTTATTTGTGAGAGGGAGAGAGCACAAGCAGAGGGAGAGGGAGAAGCAGGCTCCCCGCCAAGCAGAGAGCCCGACTCCGGGCTCGATCCCAGGACTCTGGGGTCATGACCTGAACCGAAGGCAGACACTTAAGCAACCAGGCACCCCTAATTAGTTTATTTTTAAGTGGGTAAGGGTGGGTATTAAGTCATCAATATATTAAGATTCCATAGATACTTTTTAAAGAATGTACAACCTTGGGGTACCTGGGATGGAGCCCCCAGATGGGCATCCTACTCAGCCCGGAGTCTGCTCGTTCCTTTCCCTCTGCCCCCACCCCTGGCCCCCGCCCATGCGCTCTTTCTCTCTCCCTCTCAAATGAATACGTAAAATCTTTTTAAAAAATGTACAACCTTTTTGTTCTATTTATTTTTTTGTTAAAGGAGGCTCCATGCCCATTGTGGGGCTTGAACGCGTGGCTCCGAGATGACGAGCGGTGTGCTCTACTGGCTGAGCCGGCCCGGAGCCCCACAACCTTTTGATTTTTAAAAGTCTCCTCTGTAATTATTTAAACTTCTAATAAACACATTTAGATGTCCAGTTTAAAATGTGGAGAGAGTATCCATGGTGTTCCAAGATTATTTCAGGGAGTCGGTGAGCAAAACCAGCAGAGGAGCACCTTCGTAGTTAGGCCCAGGCATCCGTGGGAGCTGGGCCTTGTCCTTGCAGGCTCATGCAGGGGGTGGGGGTGGGGGTGGGGGGAAGGTCAGTGTGAAACCGGGGAAGCCCAGCTGGGCGCTGTGACTGCTGTGATGAGTGCTGCATGCAGGACACTGGGGCAGGTGGTCTGCTCACCCAGCACCTCGATTAAGGCTGAGCACAGCAGAAACCTGGGGGACCCCCAGGTTCTTCACCAGGACCGTGGTCACCAGGGTTAGAGAGGTTCTGGCAAAGTCTATCAAGGCCAGGCTAGCCTGAATCATACTTAAAATATAAGAAACACGGGCGCCTGGGTGGCTCAGTCAGGTGTGCGTCTGACTTGATTTCAGCTCCGGTCATGATCTCAGGGTCATGAGATCGAGCCCCATGTTGGCCTGGGCTCTGTGCTCCATGTGGAGTCTACTTGAGTCGCTCTCTCTCTCCCTCTGCCCTTCCCCAACTCGCTGGCACATGCACACTCTCTAAATAAATACGTGAAATCTTGAAAAAAATATACGAGAAACGAGTGAAAACTGTGTTCCCCTTTATCTTTGTAATGGAAATCACAACAATGCCTGTCACCAACACACCTGAACTCCAGCAGGGGCCTGGCCGCCTGGGCCTGGCTGAGTTAGGAGGGACAGCCCGCCTGGGATATCTGCTCCCAGTGGAATAACAGAAGGCGTGATAGATACTTGAGCTCTCCCCCTACTTCTGCCCCTGGCTAGGATTCCATCCATAGATAAGCTCTCAGTCCAGAGGGTCACTGACCGCTTCAAGAAGGTCCCAGGCTCCCATCCACTGGGCTACTGGGAAATGTTTTCTTTTGCCAAAGGCCAGAATTTGGGAGAAGAAGTGAAAAGGACTAAGATTCCATGAGAAGAAGCCAGCAATTTCTCCCACAGGTCTACATAGGGAGTGTGTTGGGTGCCTGCTGTGTGCCAGGTGGGGCTGAGGGCCCACCCTGTGGGTCCTAAGACTCCCCAGGGGCCAGACCCAACCTCCCTTATACACACCTCTCTGCATCTCCGTGGCATCTCAGCTTTCTCCTCATTTTAACTTGCACCCATATGCTGAGAGCTCCCAAATCTACATAGCCAGCCTCAAGCCAGACGCTGAACCCCCAAAAGGCCTGAGAACACGATCCACGTGTCCTAATACCCTGCCTCCTTTCAAAACCATTACCTCATGTAAGTCTCACATTGAACTGATAATGTGTTTATTAACCCACTAAGAAGGAAAAGACTAAAGTTTAGCAAAATTGAGTAAACTTGCCTAAAATCACTTTCCTAAAAAAGTTTTTTTTTTTGTTAAGATTTTTACTTATTTATTCGAAAGAGATAGAGACAGCCAGCGAGAGAGGGAACACAAGCAGGGGGAGTGGGAGAGGAAGAAGCAGGCTTATAGCGGAAGAGCCTGATGTGGGGCTCGATCCCAGAACGCTGGGATCACGCCCTGAGCTGAAGGCAGACGCTTAACCGCTGTGCCACCCAGGTGCCCCTAAAAAAGTTTTTTTTTTTTTTAATAAATAAAAATAAAATCACTTTCCTAATGAGAGTGCCTAAGTCACCATTCTAACCACTGTCCATCTCTTCCCAAAGCCCACGCCCTTCACTCTTCCACCTTCAGGTCCTCCCACCATAGCTGCTCCCTTCTGTTCCTACTGCCCCCTTGCCCTTGGCATTGCGAGTAACAGCAGACTTCTTGGTTTGCCCTGCACACATCCTGCTAATTCGTGCCTTCACCACACGCCATAAGCAACAGGAATAATATAAAGGGTGACCTAACCAGTGTGTGCATAGGGAAAGTGGGAGTGGCAAGGAAGGCTTCCTGGAGGAAGAGGCATTGAAGCTGAAAACGAGAATTAAGTTGACTTGGCAAAGAGGATGGATGGGAGAGAGGGCAGGACTGAATGGCAGGACATGATTCAGCCCCATGTAAAATGACCAATATCCTTGGATCACAGGAATGGAGACAGAGTTTCACAGGAGGCTGGAAAGGATGGCAGGAACCAGATCAGGCTGGGTTCTGAATGCATGTGAAAGCAGTTGGACTTTTCCTAAGAAGAATGGAATGCCACTGAAGGGCTCTCATCAGTGGAGTGTTAAAATCCGGTTTGTGCTTTTCAAATGTCAGGCTGCTGTGTGGAGAAGGGAGTGGGAGGAGGGTACCAATTCAGAAGCTATCCCAACAGCAGGCAAATGCAGAGTGGCTCAGACTGTGCTTAGCGGTACAGGTGGAGAGAAGTGGACAAGTTTAAAGGACACAAGAAGATAGAATTGAGGGGACCAGACATTGCGTCCAAGGGAGAAGAAGGTAGAGATCGAGGATGAGCCCTTTATTTATTTTATTTTATTTTATTTTATTTTATTTTATTTTATTTTATTTTATTTTATTTTAATTTGTCAGAGCGAGAGGGCACACAAGCAGGGGGAGCAGCAGGCAGAGGGAGAAGCAAGCTCCCTGCTGAGCAAGGAGCCCGATGTGGGACTTAATGGCAGGACCCTGGGACCATGACCTGAGCTGAAGGTGGATGCTGAACTGACTGAGCCACCCAGGCGTCCCAAGGACGAGCCCTTTATTTCTGACTTGGCATCCGGGTGTGTAGGTGCCATGCCTGGAGATATGGGTGACAGTTACTGAGGGCACTTCTAGATCAATGTGCCTGTGGGACATGCAGGTGGAAAGGGTTGGTAGGCAGTCTGAACTGGAAAGGTAGGTTCGGAAACCAAAGGAATAAATGCAGTATTTGAAGCTGAAGGGGTGAATGCGATCCCAAGGGAGAGTGTGTGGGCAGGCAGAAAAGAGAGTCCGACCCAGAAGCTTGGGGACCCTTCAACATTTAAAACAGGGGCCGCCACGACAAGAGGACTCCAGAGAAGCCATCCCGTCGAGGAGCCAAGGGCAGAGAATGTTTCAAGGAGTGGGAATGGGAAAGTACCCAACCCACAGACGAGGACTGAAAATAGCCATTTCCATTACCTCCAGGGCAATTCACACTTTTGAAGAATGTGTTTGTCTACACTAGATTCAGGTGATTTTTCCATGCCAAGAAACCGTCAGGCCCAAAGATGAATTCGAACCCCAGCATTTGAAATTTTTCCTGCCAGTGTTTTGAGATGTTGAGACAATGTTATCTTGTTCATTGTTTCTCGCCAGCATCACCTGCCTTGCTTAGAATTGGTGTTAATTAAAAATGTCCGGAAGGGGGGGGGGCGCCTGAATGGCTTAGTCAGAGGAGCACAGATGCAGGTGACCTTGATCTTGGGTCGTGAGTTTGAGCCCCACGTTGGGTGTACGGATAAATAAACAAAAACTTTTCAAAAATGTCAAGAGGAAGATGAAAAAGTTCTGGAACAGATGGTGGTGATGGCTGCCAAGAATGTGACTGTACTTCGTGCCACTGAGTCGTACACTTAAAAATGGTTACAGTCACCCCAAAGATTTAAAAACAGGGTCTCAAAAAGATATTTGTAGACCCAGGTTCATGGCAGAATTATGTACACTAGCCCGAAGGTGGAAACGACACAAGTGTCTGTGGACAGATGAATGGATAAGCAAACTGTGGTCTAGACATACAATGGAATATTATCCAGCCTTAAAAAGGAATGACATTCTGACACGTGCTAGAACATGGACCGACCTTGAGGATATTATGCAAAGTGAAATAAGCCAGTTACAAAACAAGAAATACCACATGATTTCATTTATATGAGGTACCTAGAGTAGTCGAACTCATAGAGACAGAAGGTAGGATGGTGGTTGCCAGGGACTGGGGGGAGGGTTGAATAGGAAGTTATTGCTTAATGAATACAGAGTTATACTTTTGCAAGATGAAAAAAGTTCTGGAGATGAATCCTGGTGTTAGATGCACCACAATGTGAATGAACTTAATGCCACTGAACTGTACACTTAAAAGGAGTTAAGATGCTAAATCTTATGTCATGCATATTTTACCACAATTAAAGTAATAATAAACATGATTTAAATAATACGTCTTCTGTTAGGTGTATTTTGCCACAATAAAAAAAAACACAAGCTGCCGCAGGGAGTACAAACTGCATAGTTTCTGAAATTAGAACCTGAAATGAAATCCTTCTCTGATCAAGAAAAGTGAATCTTAGGGGCGCCTGGGTGGCTCAGTCATTAAGCGTCTGCCTTTGGCTCAGGTCATGATCCCAGGGTCCTGGGATCGAGTCCTGCATTGGGCTTCCTGCTNAGCAGGAAGCCTGCTTCTCCCTCTCCCACTCCCCCTGCTTGTGTTCCCTCTCTCGCTGTGTCCCTCTTTGTCAAATAAATAAAATCTTAAAAAAAAAAAAAGTGAATCTTAAACATGCTTATAGATATTCTGCTTAATAATAAAAGGAGTATAACTTTTAAAACAAAGTGTGAAAATCAAATTAAGTTAAATTAAAAAGTGTGGTCTACAAGTTTCAAAAAAATGTGAATAAAGAAAGATCGAAAGCAAGAGGGACGAAAGAAATTATACCACTTCCATCATATTAATTTGAGGATTTAAGCTCGAGTTATATAGTCCTTCCCTCCACTCTGCAAAAAAGGAAGTTCTTGCAGGCATATGATCCAGGAAGGGAAGCAGAGCCCCCGTGACAGGGGAGGTCAGCTTCATCACCTGCCACATCTTGTGCTAAGGACTGCTTTTAAAAAAAAAAAAAAAATTTTTTTTTAGATTTATTTGAGAGAGAGAGCACAAGCGGGCGTGGGGGAGCAGAGGGAGAGGGAGAAGCAGGCTTCCCGCTGAGCAGGGAGCCCGATATGGGGCTCGATCCCAGGACCCCAACACCATGACCTGAGCTGAAAGCAGACGCTTAACCAACTGAGCCACCCCAGTGCCCCTAAAGACTGCTGTTGACCTGGGTAGTGCAAACTGAGCTCTCTGTCATATTTTTAATCATGCCAGATCTGGACAGATACCAAACTTCTAGACTACCATTTACTTTAGGAACTTTTCCAACCTCTTTTTATAATGTGGAACCATTGAAATGACAGGAGTCAGCTGTTTCTTAAAGGTCCCACAGGTTCATATAACCTATAAAACCACTGGGTCCTCAAACCCTTTCAAGAAATAGATCTTTGGCAACACGTTCAGTTCTTTCTAAGGTTATTGACCTATTCATTTTTTTCGACCTCTTCTTAAAACAACTTTGGTAATTTATATATTCATAGAATATGCTTGATATTTTTACATTCAATGATACATATTTTCAAATTTATTAATATATTTTTTAAAGATTTTATTTATTTATTTGACAGAGAGAGACAGTCAGCGAGAGAGGGAACACAAGCAGGGGGAGTGGGAGAGGAAGAAGCAGGCTCCTAGCGGAGGAGCCTGATGTGGGGCTCGATCCCAGAACGCCGGGATCACGCCCTGAGCCGAAGGCAGACGCTTAACGACTGCGCCACCCAGGCGCCCCTATTAATATTTTATGTAATACTGTCATATTCTTTCATCTTCTCAGGGTTTGTGGGGGGGAAAAAAACCCTTTTCGGGATTTATTTCTTACTCCTAACGTTTTTTTAATTGGTATTTTCTCTTTACTTTTATCTTGGTCAGATTTCTCTATTTGCTGTTTTTTTGCCCCAAATAACCAGATCTTGATTTTATTTATGTGTCAGCTTTTCTTTCATTTTCTCCATTAATTTCTGCTTTCCCCCAATTCATAACACCTTCATAATTTATAATCTGTTACTCCAGTTACATTAATGTAAATTTTACCAGTCTTAAGGATGCACCAAGAACTAATTTTAAGAAGGCACCAGAAAGATGTAGTGGTCAATACTAGAAGTCTTATAGATATTCATATATCTATATAGCTAAGATTAATCTTCTGTTACATCTGGTTTTAAATTTTCTAGGCCATACTAGAATGATTATAGCCATGATTTTCTAGCGTTGTAGACCTCAGGGCTCCAAGCGTCCTTTTGTCTGTAAATTAAGTGTGAATCTAAAATTATTTTGAATGAGAATTCTGGTCCTGTGAGCTGTTGCTGCTTAGCCCACCTCTGCAGAGCTGGGATGGTGTTCTGTGGAAGCACTGGTGATCCCTAGGCTCCCCAGTTTTCACAGGTGCAGATGAATTTTTATCTTTGTTCGGAACGGAATATGAAGTGGGTTCCTCAATCTCTCTGGATTTGTTTGCACAATGGGTATAACAATAAGCCACTCACAATAATCGTTTGAAGACTTTGAAGATGAGAAAAATAAAACTTGAAAATATTTACTCATTTGCCTGAAGCCACGCAGTTAATACGAAG
The DNA here is from genome assembly GCF_017311325.1 of Ursus maritimus. NCBI lineage: Eukaryota > Metazoa > Chordata > Mammalia > Carnivora > Ursidae > Ursus > Ursus maritimus. The sequence continues at coordinate 20,390,525 of NW_024427107.1, forward strand.
TTTGAAGGAGCTATATCTGGGGGTCAAGAACGCTGCTTCGATCTGCAGTCTCCAGCTACACAACGTTTCCTCAGTTTGACTCTAATCACACATTTTAAAATTTTCAACACAGGAATGCAGCTTATGATCAGTTTGCATTTTATATATAGCATCTTAAATATAAAGAAATAGGCTTTGTCTAAATGTCAAGTCGAAGCCAAATGCAACAGAGAGCTGCTAAGATTTTAAAAGCGTACATGCATTTGCCAGTTAGGGGTTTATTCATGATCTTAGCAAGAGCAGATTCAGTGCTGTGCTGAGGACAGAAGACGATGAAAAGATTGCAATTGTCATATAATAAATGCTTTGATAATATGTGTTTTTACATTATATGGCATCAGAGCACGTCATGCATCACCCAGAGTGCAAGCTAAACCCCTCCGATGGCCTCCGAGGACCTCCCAGACGGTGTGGTCTGCAACCTCCCACTCCTCTATCGTATCATCCTCCCCGCCTCTGCTCCAACCAGCCCGGCCCCCTTGCTGTCCCTTCGTCACAGACACATTTTGTTCTTAAGCCTAAATGCACCCGCTCCTCAGGCTGGGCAGACCCTCCCCAGAGACTCAGCCACGCCTCCCCTTCCTTGGTGGGGAGGCCTGCCCTGACTGCCCTTGGTCAAATTACCGGCTTTCTGCACTCCCGGTCTCCCAGACCTGGCTTGAGCTCCAAAGCACTCGCTTTCAGACATACTACATTCCTCTCTCATCACGTCCGTTCTCTAGGGCATGTCTCCCCACCCCCACCACTAGAATTTCAGCTCCGTGAGGTCAGGGGTTTGGGTTTTGACATCCATGTGTTCCACCCACCCGGACAGAACACACCTGACCCAGCACAGGTTCTCAAAAACATTTGGTGAAAGAATGAATGAACGAATGAACAAACGAGAAAAAGCGTACTGATTACGTGTTTACACTCAATAGTTACTCACACGTGGAATTCACATCGGGGCTCTGCTGCTCACTGGCTGTGTAACCTTTTTTAACCTCCGTTTCCTCATCTGTTGATGAAAAAAAAGTATTACCTCACAGGATTACTGTTTAGATTATATAAGGCAATTAACGTACAGGGCTTAGCACCATGCCCGGAGCATACACGGTATTTGCTCAGGAAATGTTAGATGCTATTCCGTATGTCATTTATCATTACTAGAATCATTGTTTTATTTAATTTCCACACTCATCCTAAAAGGCTGTTATTATCCCTATTTTACTTTATTTTTAAAGATGTATTTATTTGAGGGGCGCCTGGGTGGCTCAGTCAGTTAAGCATCTGCCTTCAGCTCAGGTCATGATCCCAAGGTCCTGGGATCAAGCCCCACATCGGGCTCCCTGCTCAGCGGGGAGCCTGTTTCTCCCTCTCTCTCTCCTCCTGCTCATGTTCTCTCTCTGTCGCTCACTCTTTCTCTCAAATAAATAAATAAAACCTTAAAAAAAAAGATTTATTTGAGAGAGAGAGCAAGTAAATGAGGGGAGATGGGGTGAGGGGCAGAGGGAGACAGAGAGGGAGAAGAGAGAAGCAGACTCCCCGCTGAGTACAGAGCCTGATGTGGGGCTCAATCTCATGACCCTGAGATCATGATCTGAGCTGAAATCAAGAGTCGGACATTTAACCAGCTGAGCCACCCAGGGGCCCCTTATCCCTATTTTAAAGATAAGGAGGGGCACCTGGCTGATTCAATTGGTAGAGCAGGCGACTCTTGACCTTGGGGTTGTAAGTTTGAGCCCCATGTTGGGTAAAGATTACTTAAAAATAAAATCTTAAAAAAGTTAAAAAAATAAAGATAAGGAAAGTGAACAAAAAGAGGTGAAATAACTTCTTCACCATCAGAGAGGCTAAGTCTCCCAGCTGGTCTACTGAACACCTTTTTCACGCTACCTCGGTTCACCTGGTTTCCTGCCTGACCCTGGAGTCCTTGGCCACCCAAGTCACTGGCTCCTCCCACAATTTCCAGACTCCTCTGAATCATCAGACAGCAGAACTCTTCCAGCGGCTGCCCAGGGGTGCAGAAGTTTACTTCCCAGGGGCGCCTGGGTGGCACAGCGGTTAAGCGTCTGCCTTCGGCTCAGGGCGTGATCCCGGCGTTCTGGGATCGAGTCCCACATCAGGCTCCTCTGCTGGGAGCCTGCTTCTTCCTCTCCCACTCCCCCTGCTTGTGTTCCCTCTCTCACTGGCTGTCTCTCTCTGTCAAATAAATAAATAAATAAATAAATAAATAAATAAATAAATAAATAAGGAAGTTTACTTCCCATGGGCAGCAGATTAAGTCCCTCTCCATTTCGCCTTCTGAAATATTTTCTAAAACATACCACTGCCGTCTAGTCTTCCTAGAGGAGTGCCTGTGGCGGGGCCTGTGTGCCTTCATAAAGCAGGGATCTCCATACACACTACCTTTTGTTTTCTTCCTTCCTCCCTTTCTTCCTTTCTTTGTTTGAGAGGGGAGGAGCAGAGGGAGAAAGGACAGAGAATCTCAAGCAGACTCCTCGATGACGGCCAAGCCTGGCCCTGAGATCATGACCTGAGCCAAAATCAAGAGTCAGAGTCAGACACAACTGATGAGCCAGCCAAGTGCTGCCCGCCCCTCCGTTCGTTCATTTGTTCCTTCCTCCTTCTCTCCTTCCTCCCTCCCTCCCTTTCTTTTCTTTCTTCCTTTCTTTTTTCTTTCCTTTCCTTTCTTTTTTTTTCTTCTTCTCTTCTTTCTTTCTTTCTTTCATCTTTTTCTTTTCTATTCTTTCTTTCTTTTTCTTTCTTAAGTACTCTCTACACCCAACATGGGGCTTGAACTCACAACCCTGAGATCAAGAGTCACACACTCCACCAGGTGCCCTACCCCAGTATTTTCTTCCCATCCTTTCCTGCCTCATTTTCCCTCATTCTTACTGCCTAGGGTCCCACCTCCCAATAAAGGACCAGCATGTAAGCCTTGCCTCAGGGTCTATTTTCTAGGGAACCTAGAAAAGATAATGGGCTTACCTCCTAGACCCAATTCCAAAGCCTATGCTCTATCATTCAACACCTACTTTATTGACCACCTGCTGTGTGCCCATGCTGCCTCTTGCTACACCCTAATGTAAGGTGTACAGGAAGTGTGATGTTGGAAACTGGTGACTCCTTTTTTCCCAGGGGTAGAAAGGAGGTGAAGTCCTCTGTTCCAGGAGATGAGACTAGAAATGGAGTATGGAACCTGAGAGAAGTGTAAGGGTTCAGAATTGCCACTGTGGGGAATAGGAGAGAGGCTGACTGCCCTCTAGGTGTGATTGGGACCCTGACGTCCAGCTTCAGGGTTGACCTTTATTTCCAAATGGCTGGTTTATAGCTGTCTAGTCAATGGAGAGACCACATTCACATAACATTTATTACAACATATTGTTATAATTGTTCTATTTTATTATGTTGTTAATTGCTTATTGTGCCTAATTTATAAATTAAACTTTATTATAGTATGTATTTATTGGAAAAAACATAAAATATATAGGGTTTGGGGTGCCTGGGTGACTCAGTCAGTTAAGCGTCTGACTTCAGCTCAGGTCATGATCTTAGGGTCCTGGAATCCAGCCACACGTTGGGCTCTTCACTCAGCAGGGAGGGAGTCTGCTTGTCCCTCTTCTCCTTCTGCCTCTCTCCCTGCTGATGCTCTCTCTCAAATTAAATAAAATCTTTAAAAAATAAAAAATAAATAAAAAATAAAATAAAATAAAACAGCTTAAAAATCTCCAAGCAAATTATCACACTTGGCAGTACTGTAAGGCTAATACTCTGCTTACAAAGCAATTGTGACTTCGTGGGGGTAGGGAAGGGTGGGAAAATGGAATAAAAATGTGGGCTTTGCTTCCAATACAGTGTATATTGTGTTTAAAAATATCAGGGCAGGGGTGCCCTGGCTGGCTTGGCCAGAAGAGCATGCGACTCTTGATATCACTCCCGGTTGTGAGTTTGAGCCCCACAGTAGGTGCAGAAACTACTAAAAATAAATAAATAAATAATAAATAATAAATAAATAAATAAATAAATAAATAAACAAACATATATATATGTGTGTGTATATGTATGTATATATATATGCTGTAAATAGCAGGGGAAAAGCTGTGCATGGAAAATAATGGAATAACTATTACTAACTTAAAGAGACTCTCATCTAGAAAAATACTGTGAAATTTCAACAAAATTAACTCCTAGTAATAAATATAAAACAAAAATGTTATCTTGTTCCTGCTTTGATAATCAAGTAAAACGGGAGACAGAAAATTCCACTTCTTCTGTTTTAAGACTTCAGCTACAAGAACTCAGGGGACTAGGAAAAGCTTTTCCTCTTACAGGATGCTTGTAGCAACGAGGTTCTGTCCTCTCTTCTTCTGCTCTGCGTGAAGTACAACCTGGAATTAAAGATTTCACGATGAGAGCCTCCTCGACACCACATGGAGCTGTCAGATTACGCTCTTTTATGGCTCTGCAGGGGCCTTGTCAAACAGACCAAAAATGTGAGGGACACTACCCGAAACGATGCAGCATATTCTCTGAAGAATACGCGGTCTCCCTCCTATCCAGTGACTCCGTCTTTCACCTAGTTTGGTCCGACACAGAAATTAACTTCATTTTACTGAACAGCTCATCACACTCAGCATATGCTCCGAGAAATGGATTCCTGTGTCCGGAGACCAGTAAAATCTCTGTCTCCCTTGGGGATTCTGCTGTAGCTTCTGTTCTGGGACATTAATGGATGTCCTAACCAGTCCGTGTTTTCTAAAGCAATGACAACTCAAGGTCATATCTTCAAAATGAGGCATATCCAATTTAATGACTGCAAAAAAGGGTACACAGGCAGCACACAGACATTCCTGGTGATGTCAATCACGCATGTCGCTTCTTTTTCCAATATGAAATTTAATGGGGATTCTTATTCTAAGAAGCATTTTAAAAATCAACAAATCAATTTCTAGTAAGAAGCCTTTTGCATGAGTTAGAGCAAATGTTCAATCAGTCCGCAGTGTTTGCTCAGAGATGTGTACACAACCAGAAATGTGTACCAGATGATTGATGAAAAAATGGTCAAGATTACATGTTTTCTCAAAGTTCAAAATTCATGCCTCAAGCCAAAAAAAAAAAAAAAAAAAGTTTAATTATGATCACCAAACTACTTCAAAAGATAGATCTGCTTTTCCAACTCTTCTATTGTTTTGCTAACATATTTCTAATTCCCAAGAGATTCTTGTCCTCTGGGTTCCTACTCAGAGCCCCTGCTTTTGTTCCGTGAATGCAAGATTGTCCAGGACCTCTCTGTACTCGAGGTCTGAGATTTTTTTAAGTTTTCTCCCGCTCCATATATTGTTTCCTCCCAGTTCATTGTTTTCGTTTCTTATTTTGATCTCTGTCTGGCATACTGAAGCTTTTTCAATGTCACTGATCCTTGTTCGGGATGTAGATGTTTAGTTCGGCATAAGGTGAAGCTACACAGGCTGGTAGGTTAGATCGGAGGGTCTAAGTGGTCCTCGTAAAACCTTCAACCCATTCTCTTCACTGCATCCCCACCTACACTCCCACTGGCAGAAGAACTTGATGTCTCATTCCCTGAACCTTCCTGGGATTTGGGAAGGGCTCATCTTGGTTCTCGTCACTCTTGGGAGTTGGGTCTTCAGGTTGGCTTCAGCTAACACTTGACCATCTGCTTTCCAGCTTCCAAAATTTTGCTGGAATGTCTCATCTTCTGTGAGTTCTTTTCCCTTTGTCTTACAGTTTTTCTTCCCCCTTTTTAGCCTTTGAGTCTCGTTTCAGTAGAGTTTTATGAGGGAGTGGATAGAAGCGTCTGGGTTCAAACTGCCATGTTTTCCTCTGGACTTTCCAAACCAAGCAAACAAAATAAAGTGGACACTTCTTTCTTAATTTACATTTTTGTGCAAGCTTATAGGACTTACCTATCTTACTGTCTTTATCTCACTTGCTCACAGAAATACAACAATAAAGGCAAAATAAACCTTTAGATTTTTCTAACTGCTTGGCTTCTTTTATGATATCCCACAGCTTGAGTCAGTTTTTCTAGAATGACAGCCTAAATGCTGTCCCTCTATTTCTCTGAAATTCTGTTCACAAGGTTCACCTTTCATAACGCTTTCCTTCATTCCGACTTCATTGCGTCCAATCCTTCTGGTTCACTCTAGCTCGCTAGGGGTACATTGGATGCATAGTTCATGTTCATGTTTACTCTTTTTTTTTTTTTAAGATTTTATTTATTTATTTGACAGAGATAGAGACAGCCAGAGAGAGAGGGAACACAAGCAGGGGGAGTGGGAGAGGAAGAAGCAGGCTCCCAGCAGAGGAGCCTGACGTGGGGCTCGATCCCATAACACTGGGATCACGCCCTGAGCAGAAGGCAGACGCTTAACCACTGTACCACCCAGGCGCCCCCTGAGCCGAAGGCAGACGCTTAACCGCTGTGCCACCCAGGCGCCCCCATGCTTACTCTTACACCTGGTATACTTCCCCCGACTCACACCCCTTCACTTTCAGTGGACTGTAGACTAACAAAGATCATCCATTTGAATTAATCCATTCAACAGTGGGATTCCTGAGGATTTGTTTTCTACTTTTTGTGGAGGAAAGGTCAGAACAGGTTTCCCAGATAAATAACAATGAAGCTGAGACACAAAGGATGTGAAATTTAGCTAGGTGAAAGGGTGACCCAGGTAGAGGAAATTGTCTACCCACAGGCCTCCCCATCCCCACAGTGCTCAGAGGACATTCCCATTAACCAGGGCTCGCGGGCAGGGAGCAGGAGAGGCAGCCTACTTCGTGTGCGTGCTTGCTGTTTCACACTGAGCTTTAACTCTTGCCCAAAGAGCAGTCAGCATACAGATAGGTGGGTTATATATTAAAAATATATATTCTGTATATGAAAGTACATATTATACGCATATTCATCTATCAAGGAACAACATAACAAGTGTAAGAGGTGGTCCCTTGCATTTAAGAAGTACACACAGTAGCGAAGGGTATAGAGAGCGTCAGACTTAGGGAAAGTGACTAATGGAAACACTTCACAAAATGCTGGGTGAGTGGGCTGCACCAAGCTTGCACCCAAGGCTTCACCACTCCACTCTCTGACCAGCTCTCGAAACGGCAAGATAAGGATGGAGGGAAAAGGCTGCCTGCTCTTTGAGGCCTTGCTTCAGCCCTGTGCCACCAAGAAGCTCTCTCTGAGGTCCGGGCCGCGTTCCAGCAAGAAGAAAGAGATCACCAACAGACACCAGTCGCCCCATTTCAGCGCGCAGATAGACAGCCTCGAGTTAGACCCTTTCCTCAACTGGCCGGTCTCTAGCAGCAAGCTGGGTGGCTTCGAAAAGTCGGATGATAACCGGCCCAGCCTCCAGGCTTAGGGCGGTGAGCTGGGTGGGCCGGGGTTCAGCCTGGAGCGGGTCTAGGAGCTCCAGCGCCGGCAAGCCCGGGGCAGGCGGCGGGGAGGGGAGGGGGGTGTAGAGGTGGGGGTGGGTGGGTGGGGGCAAGTCCGTGCCTCAGTCGTCTCTCTGCAGGACGCGCGCGGTCTGCGGCTGCGCTCGCCCGCCCCTTCTCTAGCCCGAGGCCAGACTTGGTGGCGGCGGGGCTTCCCACTCACCCGGGCGTGGGGGTTCCGGCAGCCGCGGGTGGAGGGGAGGAGGAGGTCCGAAGGTGCGGGGTTAGGGAGGGAGAGGAAAAAGGTGGAAGGGCAAGAATGTGGGGTCCCACAGCCAGCGACTCAGTGGAGGGCCACCAGTTGTCATGGCCATTGTCACGAACCCCCCTGCCACGCCCATGCACGGGGGATGGGCCGGACCCTGGATGTCACCTGGGAGGGACGTCCATCCACAAACTGGATCTGGACCCAGTGTGTGCCTCTTCCCCTCCAGCAACACCACCCCCACTCCCGGAGCTGAGCCTCTGGACTGGATCATTCCTCCCTACCTGGGAAAACTCTGGCAGTCCTGGTGAAATCAGGGCGGTGCTCTCTCCTGGAAAGCTCTGAATAATAATTAAGGGGGGAGGGGAGAAAGCCTGAGGGTAAATCAGGAAAGTAATAACAATAGCCACCGTCGAGGTCTCAGCCACTACCGGAGTCTCTGCCACGGCGCTGTCGCTGTGCTGTCAGCACACCTGGGCTCCTCTCAATCTTTCCATTCCTTCCCTACGTTTGGTCCCATCAGTTTGCGTCTAGAAATCGATTTGAATGAAAAATAATCGGGACGTAGGCAAATATTTATCTACACAGATGTTTAGCACAGCTCTTTGTAATATTGAAAAATTGGAAGCTACCTAAAAGGCCAACAGTACGCCATTGATTCTAAATCATGGGACATCCTTTTAGTGGAATTTAATGCGCACGTTTAAAGTCATTTTATGGAAGAATACTTAACGAGAAACAGAAAAGGTTCACTACATAGTAAGGGGGGTGCAGTTTACGAAAACAATTTCTGTTTAATAAAGAAAACATATAGGCATAATTTGAATGGACAGAGACTGGAAAATAGTTATCTTTACGTGGCTGAAGCTAAAGCATCTATTTTCCCTAAGAGTAAGAGGGAAAAAAGCTATTTTCAATTATCCACTCCGCTCCTCGCGGAATCCTCTCTCCCTCTTACCTCCTCGGGCTGTCATTCGGGGAGAAGGGTATTCGCTTGCATCCTCCTCTTCCCCCCCTCCTCCGCCTCCGGCCCCGCCAAGTGCGGGGGAACCCACGCTACCAAGGTGCAGGACAAGCCGCGGCCCAGAGAGCCGCGCAGGGCGGGGGGGAGGGGCGGAGGGTGCTGGCGGACCTCCGCCTTCTGCTGGGGGTGGGGTGGAGCGGGCAGGGGTCGTGGCGTCTCCACCCTTCTCGCCCCGAGTGTTGATTTCGGGAATCGATCGGAAATTACAAGGCCAATTAAATGCCCTCGGATGTAGAGTTCTGGTTAGGCCTGAGAGGTTTCAAACGGCCCCTCAGTCCCTTGGAGGTCTCCGCCGCGGTGACCTTTGGCGAGCCCTCACCCCGAAATCTGCCGAGGGCAATCATTGTCGGTGGGAGGGGGCTGCGCTGCGCCTCCCCCGGCGGCCCCCACCCCCACTCCTCAGGCTGGCGGGAAAGGAAGGTCTTAGCGACTCAGAACACTCACCAGATCCACGCCCACTCGAGACCACAAAGCAAGGTGGGGGTGGAATCCGGGGCGGTCGCTGGGCCCCCGGGGACGCAGCCAGGAGAGGGTGTCCTGGCCATCTGCTGGCCGCGAGGCATCTGCTTGCGGGTCCCTAGGAGCTGTGATCATATTCTTCACAACCTGTCATGTTGCCGAGCCCATCCCCCAACATACTGGACGCCCTATTCTGTGCTTTTCTCTTTCTGCCTCAATTCCCCCTTTGGAGGCTGCTAGCTGTTTGTAGAGTTTTCCAGTTCAAATGCTTATTAGCTTTGCACCCCAGTGGAGCCTTTCCAAATGGGGCCAAAAAAGAGGAAGTCCTGACAATGGCAAATGTTAACCGAGATGGCATCTCGGTTGCATATTTGTTTGTTCACAGAAGCCTTAGCGATAATAATAGAGTCCCACCTCCTCATTTGACAGATAAGCAAACTGAAGCTAGTGGAGTGACAGGCCAATCCCGGATGGCATGAGACACAGGCTTCATTCAGGCTTCATTGCCTAGAGGCAGTCTTGAAAGAATTCAAATAAGACCTGGGGAAACTTGTTAGGAGGGTTTCCTATCTAATTTCCCTCTGCCTAGCGACTAATGCCTGGAAAACTGTAGTTTTTATCTGCTTTAAATGAAGAGCTGTATGTACCAATCTCTGTATAGACTTACACCTGCTAGTGAGAGTTTGGATTCTCTTTGGCCTAGCATTATATTGTGAGCTTTTCCCAATGCCATGCTGATTTGTAGAAAGAATGTCAAACATTCTTTGGAAAACTTCAACAGCCACCCAGTACCCTGTTGTATCAGTGTGCTGCAAGCCCTGTTGTTCAACGTTTCTGTTGTTACCAGTTTTCATTACTAACAACAGTGCAGTTTAGGCAAGAACATGCTTGTTCACAAACTGCTGCCCTTCTGACTCTGTAGGATGGATTCCTTGCACGGGAGCTACCAGGTTACAGACTACAGACTTCTTTTTTTAACCGACATTTCATTTTATTTTATTTTATTTTATTATTTTATTTTACTAAAGTTTTTTTTTTTTTTTTTTTTTTTTTTTGACAGAGGGAGACAGACATGAGAAAGCACAAGCAGGGGGAGCAGCAGGCAGAGGGAGAAACAAGCTCTCCGCTGAGCAGAGAGCCCCATGCAGGGCTCAATCCCAGGACCCCGGGATCACGACCTGAGCTGAAGGCAGATGCTTAACTGACTGAGCCACCCAGGCGCCCCAGACTGCAGACTTTCTTAAGGCTTTGGATGCACAGTGCCAAACTGCTTTCTAAAGGGATTGTGCCAGTTTTATACTGTTCCTGGTAGAGTGAGTGTGCCCACCTTCTTTGGTTACTGGTGACGTTGAGAACTTACTGAGTGCGTGAAAGTAACAAGATCTAGAAGCAGCTAGACGGTAGCCATATGGGATCTCTGGAAGAGACAGGGTAGTGTACTTTCTTTTTTTCTTTCTTTCTTTTTTTTTTTTCCTTTTGAGAGGGCATAAGCAGGGGTGGAGAAGCAAAAGGAGAGGGAGATGGAGGGAGAAAATCTTAAGCAAGCTCAAGCTTAGCTCGGAGACTGAACTCACAACCCTGAGATCATGACCTGAGCTGAAATCAAGTCAGATGCTTAACCAACTGAGACACCCAGGTGCCCCAGTGGTTTACCTTCTTTCCTGCATCTTGAACCCTGGCCAGGAAGCAAATGATCTGGGGAGGGGCAAGAATAGATACAGTAGCTATCCCATGGGTCCAGGTGAAGAGGATGGGCCCTCGGTTCAGAAATGAATTGTATGAACTGGATGTGAGGTGTTAAAGATTTTCTTTAAATTGGTAAAGGATATTTGGTTAAATTATGGCACTGTGCTTATTTCCTATGAAATTGGTGGAAAATAAATTTTTGTGAGCTCTCGTTCAAATAGGTAGGCGAATATAAAGTGCTCTACGGGAGATGAATAGTTTTACATAGAGTATAAAGACCAGTGGATTTGTGTTTGAAATGAAAAAATAAATTTAAATCACCTTTCGTGATAGCGATATGCAGTGCACCCTGCATGACAGCCGATTTCAGCATATTTGCTTTTTAGCTGTTTATCAAGCAATCATTAAGTGAGTTAACTCCACATCCAGGGAATGCTGATGGCAGCATTAGCCATAAATAAATAAGCTAATATGTACCATCGCTAAATGAATAGACTTTTCCTTGGTGTTTTATGGCCTGAAAAGAACACAGCTTTTCATTAAAGGAATCATTTGAAAATGTGGAAACTGATATGGCCACAGTTCAGTGCTCTCTGCCCATTGATAATGGGCTCTGTATTCGTTGTGGGGGTGGGAGACTGATGTCCATTTACTTTAGCAAAGATTGTTATTGAATGAAACCTTTAATGGGGGCGTTTATGATCCCACTCAGCTAAGAGCTCAGGGCTGCCTTAGAATAGTCTTTCCCTCCACCTTGACAGCTCTTAGACAATCAATACAGGTAATATGTCAGCTGGTGGTCAGCAGCCCTGTAAGAAGAAAGGTATAGCTGAAATGGAAACTGACAGGTAGCCACTTAAAAAGGGGGTATGGGGTAAACACTCTGAAAGTGAAGCTTCTCCCGGGAGTGAGGGAGTGTCCGGCCCTCACATTACAGTTAGTGCTGGGATCCCATAGGAAGAGATTAGGAACAAAGACTAGATAACAGGGGGAAAGTCATTCCGAGCTCAGGAAAGGCCTTCCATCTGGGTGGTACTTTTTTTCTTTTTCTGGGGAACCCCAGAATTCAGATGGTTTGTCCATTTGTAGTATCTGTTATTGTCTCATTTTTTTAAAAAAGGTTTTATTTTTTAAGTAATCTCTACACCCAACATAGGGCTTGAAATCACAACCCCGACATTAAGAGTTGCATGTGCCGCATTTTTTAAAATTCTTAAAAATTGTGGTGAAATAGGGGTACCTGGCTAGCTCAGTCCGGAGTATGCCACTTTTTTTTTTTTTAAGATTTATTTTTTTATTTATTTGACAGAGAGGGACACAGCCAGCAAGAGAGGGAACACAAGCAGGGGGAGTGGGAAAGGAAGAAGCAGGCTCCCAGCAGACCAGAGAGTCCAATGCGGGGCTCAATCCCAGGACCCTGGGATCCCGCCCTGAGCCAAAGGCAGACGCTTAACGATTGGGGGACTGAGCCACCTAGGTGCCCGAGAGTATGCCACTCTTGATCTCCCTGCCCCCACTAAACAATTAACACTGCATTCCCCATTCCCCAGCCCCCAACGGCCAGCACTCTTCCTCCTGTCTATGAATCTGAGCACTCTAGGTACCTCATAGAAACGGTCCAGTATTTGTTTACTTGCGACTGGCTTATTTCACTTGGTATAATGTCCTCAAGGTTTGCCCCATGACGTAGCACCTATCAGAATTTCCTTCCTTTTTAAGGCTGAACAGTACCCTATTGTACGTATATACCACATTTTTAAACCCATTCATTCATCCAAGGACATTTGGGTTGTTTCTACCTTTTGGCTATTGCGTGGTCTTATATTTTGATTCCAAATTCACTTACCCATCTTCAGTTTTCAAAGCCTCTGAGAACCAGAAAGCCTTCCTGAGATACTTATTTTTCTAAGTATGGAGCACCCCAAGCCTCCTGCCCTCCCCACCCTTACCCCTCAGCATTTACCATTCAGAGTATATACTACAACCATGGCCAAAAATGCTGCCTTTTAATGATGACTGACATTCCCCAGGTTCTTAGATGCTCACCTCACCCAGAACTGGGAGTCAGTGGTGCGGAGGAGGGTTCAGGGGACCTGAGGCTTAATAGGTATCCCAGGTGATTCTGATCTTTAGGCAAGTTGGAGAAACTCAGGCTTTAGCCTGACACAGACTCCTTCACTACCAACAAGCTCCTTATGTTTGGGAGTTAAAAACCTCACAAACTTGATAAATGAATGGCTGGTTGTATTTTTTTCAAAACATGGATTCTTGGTCTTGGAGTTAGTTATCATTAGAAAGTTAGGGGCCAGGCACAGGATGAATAAATGAACATCTGTAACCACAAACCTACCCATCTCATTTTACATCTGAAACTAGTCTTTAAGTCTGGACTGATAGACCCACGGATGACTGACCTTGGTTGTGGGATTACCTTCCTCAGAGTTCCCCGATTCTGTGAAGTATTTCTGTAATTAATATCATTTACACACAGACCCCCATTTTTTAGTGTCTCAACATTTTGTATTTGTTATTCAAGTAATACAGATTATGAACACCCATTTCATCCTTTGTATTACCCTTTGCTCTCAAATCCTGAAAAGAAAATTTGCATGTAAATACCATGGTAACTGGTGAACCTGGAGAGGCTTTTGTTTTCTTTCTTTTTTTTAAGTTGTTTATCATTATTATTATTATTATTATTTTTTAAACTAATGTCTACACCCAACATGGGGCTTGAGCTCACAACCCCAGGATCAAGAATCCCAAGCTCTACTGACTGAGCCAGGTAGACAACCCTGAGATCTTTGCAATTTGTAACAAAGTTCCTGGCAGCCATGCTCCTGAGTCTTCTCCCTCCAAACTTCACTGGCAAGCTCCCAGAGCTGAGGGTGGCCCAAAGGGGCTTTGGTTTTTGTATTTGAGCACTCTCTTCAGCACTGGCCCTTCCAGGCCCTTCAGTCTTCCCATCTGGCAAATGGAAAAGACTGGACTCCCATCTCAGACCCGCTCTTGACTGCCCAGCCCTAGGCTCCTAGTCACCTGGGAAGATTCCAGGCCCTCCAGCTAAAGGAATAAACCTGCCTTGAGCTTGCCCAGCGGCGTATTTGTGGCCGGAGGGGTTTGGTAGTTAAGAATGGGAATGGCCAGAAGACATCAGCAGATATTTCCCAAAGAAGACATACAAATGGCCAACAGACACATGAAAAAATGCTCCACATCACTCAGCATCAGGAAAACATAAATTAAAACCACAGTGAGATACCACCTCACACAGGTCAGAATGGCTAAAACTAACCACTCAGGAAGCGACAGATGTTGGCGACAATGCAGAGAAAGGGGAACCCTCCTATACCGTTGGTGGGAATGCAAGCTGGAACAGCCACTCTGGAAAACAGTATGGAGGTTCCTCAAAAATTTGAAAATAGAGGTACCCTATGACCCAGCAATTGTACTATTGGGTATTTATCCCATATATACAAACATAGTGATTCGAAGGGGCCCCTGTACCCCAATGTTTATAGCAGCAATGTCCATAACAGCCAAACTATGGGAAGTGCCCAGATGTCCATCAACAGGTGAATGGATTAAGATGTGGTGTGTGTGTATGCACACACACACACACACACACACACACACACAATGGAATACTACTCACCCATCAAAAAGTGAAATCTTGCCATTTGCAACGACGTGGATGGAACTAGAGGGTATTATTTTAAGCAAAATAAGTCAATCAGAGAAAGACAATTATCATATGATCTCACTCATATGTGGAATTTAAGAAACAAAACAGAGTATCATAGGGGAAGAGAGGGAAAAATAAAACAAGATGAAGCCAGAGAGGGAGACAAACCATAAGAGACTCATTAATCATAGGAAACAAACTGAGGGTTGCTGGAGGGGAGGGGGGTGGGGGTATGGGGTAACTGGGTGATGGGCACTAAGGAGGGCACGTGATGTGATGAGCACTGGGTGTTATATGCAACTGATGAACCACCGAACTCTACCTCTGAAACTAATGATGCACTCTATGTTAATTAATTGAATTTGAAATTAAAAATTTAAAATTAAAAAAGAAAGAATGGGAAACAGAGATAGCAGCCTTCCTCTAAAGGAGAAACTGGAACAACCTTAGAGGACACCTTGCCCATTTTTTTTTTTTAGATTTTATTTATTTATTTGAGAGAAAGAGAGACAGCGAGAGAGCGCACAAATGGGAGGCGGAGAAAGGGAAAGGGAGCAGCAGACTCCCCGTTGAGTGGGGAGCCTTATGTGGGGATCAATCCCAGGACCCCGGGAGCATGACCTGAGCAGAAGGTGAGCTCTTAACCCACTGAGCCACCCAGGCGGCTCACCTTGCGCATTTTTCGTGGAATAGAGTTTCAAAATCAAATTGAAGAATTGGACTCTGGCACCTTTAAATCAGATAACCCACAAGAGTGGAATTCATAAAGAGGACGCCTGCCCACCTTCCCCAGTTCAGGTACTCACAGTCTTGCAACAGTCAGAGGTTGAGAAAACCTTTGCAAAGGAAAAATCCTGCAGTTGTCAAAAACAAGCTCCAAGTGATGTGGGTGGACTGCGTTTGCCTTCCCAGTTGTCCTGCTGAGTCTAACTGGTTAAAAATGAGGAAAGATCACATATTTGGTTCTAAAATCTTACCTGTTCTTTTTATTGGCATTTAAAAAATACTGGGTGGAGATATATGTAAAATAGGACATCCCGGGGGAACAAGTACAAAAGCACGCAGCATTTTAAAAGAGTTTGTAAAAATCAAGAACGGAATTTCAATCCCTTTGATATACTTTCTTTTTTTTTTTTTTTAAAGATTTTATTTATTTATTTTGACAGAGAGAGGCAGCGAGAGAGGGAACACAAGCAGGGGGAGTGGGAGAGGAAGAAGCAGGCTCACAGTGGAGGAGCCTGATGTGGGGCTTGATCCCATAACGCCGGGATCACACCCTGAGCCGAAGGCAGACGCTTAACGACTGAGCCACCCAGGCGCCCCTGATATATTTTCTTGATAACGAATTGCTTTCAACAAAGTACTATGCTAGAAATAAATCCAAATGAAATTTTGTGAGTGTATAGAATTTACACATGAAAACATACACAATTTATCCCACTTTTTAATACATGAGATTACAAAAATCGTGAGATAGATAACTTTTTTTTTTTAAGATTTTATTTATTTATTTGACAGAGAGACAGCCAAGGAGAGAGAGAACACAAGCAGGGGAGTGGGAGAGGAAGAAGCAGGCTCCCAGCGGAGAAGCCCGATGCGGGGCCCGATCCCAGGACCCCAGATCACGCCCTGAGCCGAAGGCAGACGCCCAACGACTGAGCCACCCAGGCACCCCTTGAGATAGATAACTTAAGATGAAAAAGTGACAGTGAAAGCATACTTTATCCTGAGAACTTATGCAAAAATAAAACCACAATCTTCTCCCTGAAACTTCTCTACCTTAGCTGCAAATAGAGCTAAATACCTCATTTCAAAATACTGTATTTTTTAGAGTTACTTTAAGTCAACAAAGCAATGAAGTAAAAACTCTTTGCAACAAAAAGGGACAGCTTTATGTACTTTATATCTCTGGTATAACCTCGTACAGTAATAAAGAAAACTATTGTTTTCTATGAGATTCCCATACTCTACGAAGAGACTATCCATGAGGTAGTTTATCTCTATTTTATATTAACATTATTCTTCCTTAGAAGTTTTGGTTATTCGGACATATGTCAGTCAACAAAAAAAGCGCTATGATACGATGTTCTAGTTAAAATGTTTACGTGTAGAAATCTGTTCTTCTGAACTTTGGATAGCATTCAAGAAATCACAGTTTGGTGTAATTACTGCCCCTAAGAAGTCGTAAATAACTCTCAAAGTACTTAAAAATCACCATGAATGAAATACGCTATGACCCATGATGTCAAAATTAGGCTCACCGACAAAAGGTGGTCTAGGACAGCACTTGTGGTCTTATCTCGATCACATCATGAGTGGCAGCTCCTCCAAGCCCCACCCTGCCCCGCACTGCTTGGGTACAAAGGGAGCCAGGACTTTATGGCTCCAAGGCTGAGGCTAGTGCAGGCCTCACAGAGGTCCCGAGCATCTGTCTGCTTTGATAGCTTTGTTCATTGCAACTGGCAACTTCCCCCAGCCCTAGAAGGATGCCCTGAGGGCCCATTAAGAGCTCCATCAATATCAGGGAGACCACTTTACTTGGAGCCTAGTTATTTTTCCCAGGGTTCAGATGTCCCCTTTTACACATTTTTTAAAGAAAACTCGAATGAATGAATGGATGATATTTTGCATCAGACTTAGACTCAGATTGGGAAAAGAAATATAACCAGAGGAACTAACGCATGAGAAGGCTTCTTAAATTCCATTGATCAGGTCAGAGATGCAGAAAGAGCTCTATATTTCCAACAGTAAAATGACAAAACTGTTCTGTTGGTATCCATTAGTCCCCAGAAGAGCACTGCGGTGCCTGCAATCTGCATTCTAATGATTCCTCCGAACCAACAGCTTTTGTGATTTTGCCAAGTCACCCAGCTACTCAGTTTTACCCATTGCTATGCTGCAGGAAGAGAAATCAAATTCAGCTACAGTTATCAAACGTTAATACGGATTGCTGGGCCTCTGCCCCCAGAATCTCTGATTCAGGAGGTCCTGGGTAGGGCTAGAGAATTCCCCAGCTGATATGGACACTACTGGCTCAGGAAGCACAGTTTCCGAGAACCACTGAAAGGATAGGTTATCAACAATAAGAGCTGCGTAATTCTGTCTCCCTTTTGCCTGGCTGACAAGAGAAAGGAAATCGCTTAATATTAAGTGTCATCCAGAATGAAAGTCATCTCATTTAATCCTCATCACACCCTACAACAAAATTATGACAATATGGATGAGAATGTTAAACCTCAGAAATGAAATGACTTGCCCGGCATTATGCAAATGAGGAAATGGCAGACAAAACAAATTTGCCTAACTCCCAAATCTGTATTGTATGTGCTGTGTTCCAGCAACATGCAGCTGGTGTAATTTCATCAGCCCAGAGCTTTAATTTCATCCTACTTTTATGTAATGGTTAGTCTTCTAAGTTGACTGCCTTAGTCTTTTAAAAATTATTATTATAAGCGGACTCAAATTATCTTTAAAAATAGATAAGATACATATTTAAGGGGCATCTGGCTGGCTCAGTTGGTAGAACATGTGATTCTTGATCTCAGGCTGGTGAGTTCAAGCCCCATGTTGGGTGTAAAGCTTACTTAAAAAAAAAAAAAGATGAGATACACATTTTAAATAAACACAAGAGAGTTTAAGGTAATTACTACAGAAGGATGCTGTGAACTGACTGCATTTTCCAAACCAAAAATGAGATATGGAACCTGATCAGGATGGTCCAAACTTTGTGGAAACAGGTCAGATTAAGCCTGCGTGGCCCATATGAAGTATTATTTGGCATGCAGGCATTTTGGAGTGACTGTTAGGAAAGGGCAAAAACCCATTATTACCTTCCTTTGCTACTATGGTAGTTCAAAGAACAAAGTACTTAATTTAAATTATTCAACTAGTGAAAAAATTGGCATCACACGAGTTCCTGATGTCTTGCTTTACTGTTTGATTGTAAAATGAACTAGCAGTCGAAGAAAGGCTGCCTAATTACAGGATGAGCCCCGATCTTTTCAAAAGACCATTGTTCTGACTTAATTAACATGAACTAAAACAGTCCTAAAACAACAGGGCACATTCCCATTAGGATAAATTACTCAGCCCTGGTCAACGCAGCGGAGGATTCCCCAGAGGAAAATCTGTCACTGCCTTTCCACCTGCACTACAGCTCTTTCTCAAAGGACTCTGCTGCAGCTGGGAGCCTCCCTCTGGATGGGGCATCTGTTCCATATTGAATTTGCTCTACTTTGAAAGCCATGGACCATGGATAAAGGGTGAAGAAAAATCCTAAGCAGTCAATAGCACCATGGCTAGGGATGTGACGTCATAGCTTGGTAGCTCCGGTCGCCTATGGAACACTTTTATTCTGGTCTCCAATGTCCATGTGAGTATTAAAAAGTGTGTTGTTATTTGCTTTGAGATAGGGATAACTGATAGAAAAAGGCTATGTCCTTAGCAGGATTCATAGTTGAGCATACTGGTTCGTTCCTTAGGAAGCTGGGCGGTGGAGTGGGCAGACCTGGCTTTGTCCCTTGGAGGCGAAGCCTGCATCACTTCCTTAGTCTCAATTTCCTTCTCTGTAGATGGTGAACCCAGTGGTACCCCATCACAGGGTTCACACTCACTTATAAATATTGGCTGATAGTACCCACATGGAATGAGTTTCTGTCTTGCATATTAGCAAAGATATTCCCCAAGGCTTATATCAGCCTTGTGATAACTGACATGGCACATTTTTCTTTTCGGTGGGCTTCCTTTTTTGACATTCTACATACTAGGATGAACCAGCTAATGAGACCTGAAAAGAGCCCACTTGTCTCTCCATCAGGAATGAAATTGGGTTTAAAACTACAGCAATACGAAAACACATTTTTTAGTTGATTGCCATTTTTAAGCCTTTCTTTGGTAATAATTTTTCTTCCCCAATTACTAAGCTCACAGATGATAAGGTGAATAAGTCACTTCTGTGTCCTCTGAGTAATTCTGGGAGGTGCTACAAAATTAACAGGCATTTGTCATGTGATCAGGGAAGAGTGGGAACTAGGGGTTGAAAACGAATCCAAAAACAGATGGGAGATTAATCTATGTCTGAACACTTAGTTACAATACTAATGAAGCTCAGGGTTGAATGAATTTTTAAAGAATTTATTTTATGAAGAACAGACCAGGTAACGGCCACAGCCATATCACAACTGGGGACCCAAGGCGAATAGTAGAGAAAAGGTCTTTTTTGTCATAAAATCAAACTCTGCTCCCAGTCCCCGAAACAAAATATAGTCCCTCTCTCAGGGTTTGTGTTGAGTTTCCAGACCCAGAAGCTCAGTATTAATAGCCAGATCTCACTATTTCTAGGTAAATTCACCAAAACTCTATTCTTGTGAAAAACATTTGTGTGAAAGCTGACAAAATGAAGCTGATAAATTCAGTTTATTGGCCGGTTCCATTTTTCTGTGTCTCGTCTCAGTGTAACTCTCGTCTGTTCATCCGACACACCCCGAAGCCAGAAAAACGAAGACGGAATCCGAGCCTTCGGCTTTCCATCGTCCGCACACTCGGAGGGCTAGTAGCCTTCATGAAGCTTCACGTGCGAGTAGAACGCTTCTTGATCTGGGAAGACTTTCCCACAGACGCTGCAAGCGCAGCCCTCGTCCTCCTTGTGCGAGCGGCGGACGTGGCTGTCGTGCGCAGCGTGGGACGCAAAAGATTTCCCGCAGTACTTGCACTTGAAGGGCTTCTCCCCGGAGTGCTGCCTGATGTGCGTGCGGAGGATGCTGGAGGCAGTGAACCTCTGCAGAGAACGAACAGCAGAAGGCAAGGTCGACTTCCTTCTCCTGGACAGCCAACCAGGCAAAGGGGCTAATTTCACCGTAACTGACCCTTATTTGTCCAATGGATGAATCTGGGCTTTAGGGCTAGAGAGCGCGCTTGGTCAACGGTAGCAGCCTCCATGAAAAAGGGCATGACCGACGGGAGGCCCGGGGAACCTCCACTTAAACAATTCCAATGCCGGTGGACCTGGGACCTCAGCCCGAGGGGACGTGCATTACGGGAGTGGCTACTATTGGCCAAGGTCTCTGCATAAATCAGTATCTTTTTTTAAATTTTTTTATTTTTAGGTAAATCTTTCCACCCCCTCCATGAGGCTCGAACTTACAACTCCACAATCAAGAGTTGCATGCTCCACTGACTGAGCCAGTCAGGCCCTCTGGTTTCTTTTTCTTTTTTTTAACTTAAACGTTCTGAGCTGGTTAAGCATCTGACCCTTGATTTTGGTTCAGGTCATGATCTCAGGATGGTGGGATCAGCCCCATGGCAGGCTCCGCACTGGGCACGGAGCCTGCTTGGGATTCTTTCTCTTCCTCTTCAATCCACCCCCTCCACCTGGCTCCTTAAAAGACAAACAAAACTTGCAGCTGTCTTAGAGAGTCTGTGTACCCTTTCCCCCCGTGCTCACCTTACACCAAAGGCACAGTATCAGAACCAGGATGCTGATGTTGACAGTGAACACAGAACAATTTCGGCAGAACGATGCCTCATGCTGCCCTTTTTAGAGCCATACTGATGCCTTCCACTCCCCCTTTTTTCTTAAGCCATGGCCATCACTAACCTGTTCTCCATTTCTGTGATTTTATCACTTCAAGAATATTGCGTACATGGACTCATACAGTATGTAAGCTTTCGCGGTTGGCTCTTCTCACTCAGCGTAATTCTCTGGAGACGCACGGAGGCTGGCGTGTGTACCACAGTCCGTGCCTTTCTAACTGCTGACTAGTCCTCCCTGCCGAGAAGCTGCCCGGTCTGTTCAATCACCTACCTGCTGCAGGACTCGGGGTTGTTTCCGGTCTGGGTTCTCACGAATAAGGCTGCGACAAGCATCTGTGTACAGGTTAAGCCTTCATTTCTGAGACAATGGCCCAGGAGGACAGTTGCTGGGTTGTACGGCAGTGAACAAGTTTAGTTTTTAGTGAAACTGCCAGACTTTTCCAGAATGCCTGTAATACTAGTACTTGGCTTTTACATCTTCTCTCGGCCACTTCTGTTCTTTCCCTTATTTATAACCTTTCTCCTCATTGATTTCCGTTCTATGCTCTGACCTTTGTCACCTTCAGGTAGTATATGAGAGATCTAATGACTCTGTTCTGCGGTCCGCTGACAGTGAAACTGGTGGCTTTGGATTTGGGGGGCTACGAGAGAAGCCTCGCACACTGAGGGCTCCGGAGTGGGGTCACTACCTAGTAAGGTGCACAAGCTATAGTTGTTTGGCACACGGTCAGTCTTCCTCAGCGTAAGTAACTGGAGCCTACACCGGGACGCCAATAACTCATTTATGTCCTAAGTGGATTTAGTTCCCCTTCAGAGCATTTCTCAACCGCAGCTGAGCTGGAAGGCCAACGTGGGGATCAGAGCAAGAACTCCAGAAACAGGATGTGTTGTGGGGCTATTGTGACCTGCTCTGGAAATCCTGCCACACAGGCTTTACCCCTCAGGACAGTCTGCCTTTTCTCACAGAGGCACGGTCACCTCCTTCAGTTTGTGCGGCCCCACCTGGTCTACTTCTGTCTCAGCCTCAGTTTCTCTGTTGATTATTTCCATTCTATTGACACACAATTTCTTTGGCAGTATTTGTTTCCCTAAGCCTGGTACACTCAATGTTTTACGCTTCTGTGCGAGGTTTAGATGTCCCCCTAACACAGCCTACATTTCTTTTATGGCTTTATTTATTTTATTTTTTAAATATTTTATTTATTTGAGAGAGAGAGAGAGTGAGAGAGAGAGAAGCAGGCTCCCTGCTGAGCAGGGAGGCCAATGCAGGGCTCCATCCCAGGATCAGGACCTGAGCCAAAGGCAGGCGCCTAACTGACTGAGCCACCCAGGAACTCCCTTTTATGGCTTTATTATAAAAAATTTATGGAACTTGATGACAGATCAGTCTATTCCAGTGCTATCCAACAGGACTTTCTGCAAGGACAGAAATGTTCTGTGTCCATGCTATCAGGTTGGTGGTCACCAGCCACACGGGGTTACTGAGACCTTGAAGTGTGGACAGTGCAACCAAATTATGGAATTTTCCATTTCATCTCATTTTTATTAAATTAAATAGCCACATATGGTTAATGGCTAACTAAGCATTGGACAGTATAGATGCTATCATCAAAATAGGACATGAGGTGTTTTGGTATAATTTCTAAAGCATGGTCAAACTATAGTTTCTATTCCAGCAACCCGTAACCACATATCTGTCTCTTCATTTTTATCATTCAATATTCGGCATAATTTACATTAGAGTCCACTTTAGCAATGTCGCTCTAGAAAGCTGAGTGTCTGTGCTCTTAAATACTATGTAATCATGTCTGCAATCAGCAGGTCTCCCTGTAAATTAGGGGTGTATTTCTTTCTCTCTCTCTCTTTTTAAAAATTTTTTAGTTTATTTATTTAAGTAATCTCTACATCCAATGTGGGGTTTGAACTTTCCGACTCCGAGATCAAGAGTCTCACGCTGTAACGACTGAGCCATCCCAGCACCCCCAGGGGTGTATTTCATTACACGTTTTAAATGCCAGTTTGGCAATAGGAAGCCGTATCTGACCATCTTAAGCAAACTGGGACATTTTTAGGGGTGGAGATGGGGATTGGACTGATAACGGTTTAGCCAAGAACTCCTTATAAGCCAGGCTTTATGCTTCCAGTTCTTATCCACGAACATCCCAACAGGGCTCAAGGCAGATCCCTTGGAAGGAGGTTCCATTTACCTTTGTACAATACACACACTGGTATGGTCTGTCTCCAGAGTGGACTCTTGTATGTTTGTTCAGGCTGGAAGACTGAGAGAAACATTTTCCACACGTAGAACACTAAGGTGTAAAAGAAACATACAGTTAAAATCACGTCTTCATTTTACCATTATGTTTATCTGGGACTAAGAAGTGAAATACTGTATTTATCCAGTGTACGTCTGTAGGCAGAGGTTACAGACTCAAGCTGAGGGGCCTAATTACGGTAGTAGAAAGACAACCCAGGGCTACACTGACGATTCTGGAAGCATGGGTCTGGTCAGATGTTTGAGTTAATACTGCAGAAAGAACAGATCAAATATAAAGTCTAAATACATGATTTGGAAAGTAAGATTAGGGGACTCTCTGAGAATGAGGATGAAAAATATTAGAAGCTAAGCACAGGGAGGTAGGTTCAACCTAATATCTGGCCAAAAGCAGTTCCAGGAGAGAAATATCTAGAAAACAGATAATAACCAAAGAAAGAACAAGAAAATTCCTGTCAATTTAGGACTTGTGCCTTCAAATGGGAAAGAGTACTTGTACTTCACTGATTACAAAGCAGGAAAAAAAGAAAAAGACATCCAACCTGACATGTTCTGTTAAAATTTCAGAATTCCAAAGATAAAGAACAATTTCCACAAAGAAGAAAACCAGTTTCTTGTAAGCAGACAAGAAACAAATTGCCATCAAATGATGAGAGAAAATAGATGCCTTGAAGGTTTTTGAAAATTATTATTATTTTTTTTAATTTTTATTTATTTATTTGACAGAGAGAGACAGCCAGCGGGAGAGGGAACACAAGCAGGGGGAGTGGGAGAGGAAGAAGCAGGCTCCCAGCGGAGGAGCCTGATGTGGGGCCTGATCCCAGAACGCTGGGATCACGCCCTGAGCTGAAGGCAGACGCTTAACGACTGCGCCACCCAGGCACCCCTAGGTACAGAGTTTTAGATAGAAATAATTTTCAGGGGCGCCTGAGTGGCGCAGTCCTTAAGCGTCTGCCTTCAGCTCAGGGCGTGATCCCAGCGTTCTGGGATCGAGCCCCACATCAGGCTCCTCCGCTGGGAGCCTGCTTCTTCCTCTCCCACTCCCCCTGCTTGTGTTCCCTCTCCCGCTGGCTGTCTCTCTCTGTCAAATAAATAAATAAAATCCTAAAAAAAAAAAAAGAAACTGAATTAAAAAAAAATCTTTTAAGTTCTGCATGTCTACTTCACCAGATTTTTTTTTCTTTTTTTCTAGTTAAATGTTTTGCTTCGAGCTTCTGCAGAAATTAAACGTATTTTATCACCTTAAAAAGTACTCAAACTTTAAGTGTGTAAAATAAATAAAACTAAAAGAGCATAAAAAATGGTTAGCAGTAAAAGTAAGAAAAGAAGTGCCGTGAGAAACTGGTTGAGAGGCTCAGAATGCAGCTAGATATACGCTCCATGAGCTCAGGATGGAATTCTTGGCTACAGATTGAAACTCAATGTGAAATGCTATTTAGAGTCATGATGTAGTTTTTTAAAGGTCTTATTTATTTATTTATTTATTTATTTATTTGAGAGAGAGAAAGAGAGCACAGTGGGAGCATGAGAGGGAGAAGCAGACTCCCCGCTGAGCAGAGAGCACGATGCGGGGCTCCATCCCAGGACCCTGAGATCATGACAGGAGAGGAAGGCAGACCCTTAACCAAATGAGCCAGCCAGGCACCCCTATACTCATGATAAAAGACTAGACCACTCGGGGAGAGTCTGCAAAGAAAAGATCACTAAAGAAGAACTCTCCGGAACACTGAGGACACAGGACTCATCGTCTTGGATTGCCAGTTTAAAATGATTATTCCTCCACTCTACCGTAAAACCGGCTCCTCACATCACTCTTGCCAGTTTCCACACCCTCCTTGTCATCCCTGCCATCTACGGACAGCCTGGTCTACAGTCCTCCAGTTTCAAAGACGGCAGCACCTGAGTACCGCTTCTCCCCTCGAACCCCGACCCAAGACCACCACTGTCTTCAGAGTTTAGGCGAAAGACCCAGCCAACATTTTAGTAGAAATATCTTGATGGAGCTCTGATGACCTTTACTAAGTCCTGTAGCTTCTACTTTCTTTGCAAACACCCTTTGACCTAGCTGCAGCAAATCTGACAAGTACCCTAAGTGGTGTATATCCCACCAGGTTACGATCACTCGCTGTGCTCACTAAAAAAGAAAATGCTACCAATTAAAATTATGGCATACCATCACTTGTTAAAGACATTCAGTTTCAGAAAATGTATGTTTCAGAAACAAAAAACCTAGAATTGATCAAATATGGCTTGGAAAATATTATTACAAAAGCATGTAGCAATAGAAATATTTTCCAAGGACATACATGGACAGATCACAGGAAAAATATGAAGTGCCAATAAAATATAGTTTAAACATTTGTTTTTGTTTTTGTTTTTGAAGATTATTTATTTATTTGACAGAGAGAGAGCCAGCGAGAGAGGGAACACAAGCAGGGGGAGTGGGAGAGGAAGAAGCAGGCTTCCCAGCAGAGCCTAATGCGGGGCTCAATCCCAGAACACCGGGATCACGCCCTGAGCCGAAGGCAGACGCTTAACGACTGAGCCACCCAGGCACCCCTAGTTTGAACATTTGAATCACGTTACTAAGGTGCAAATTACAGCAAGATACCGTTTTCATTTATCAAAATGGCACCACGAAAGGACAGCAGTATTGCGGGAGACCCCGTGGTGCCTACCCCACTGCAATCCCCGCTTCTCTGGAAAGCAGTTTGGTGCCTCAGTTCGTGCCTTCCAATTATACACACCCTTGGGCCCAGTTTTTCTACCTCTAGGAATCTTTCCCAAAGCAATCATCAAGCATGGGTAACAGAGATAATGAGTTCTATATAATACTGTGCGCCGCAGACACACTGGGGGAAGTTCACACAGCAGGGGATTGGTTAAATAAACAACAGCACACCCATCTCACACCCTGACGCAGTCATTACTAAAATTACACCTTCAGGGTCTTAACGTGGGTCATGGCATATCAGGTGACTTGTTTTGTTTTCTCCAAATTATATTTACCAAGCATACATTCTTTTCTCATGTTAAAAAAATAAGAATTGGAAATAAAAAACCTAAATGTTTATGATGTGAAACTATGAAAAGTGCTCTTGGTTCGTTCTTAATCATACTCCCCAAACGACAGCAATCTGATGCGTTACTGCCAGTTTTCCCATTTGTGTGTGAACGTCGTGCATAGCGTCCATAATAAACCACTTCAAAATGGCACCATTATATACATATGCTGCAACTGGCTTAATAAGCAAAACGTAATTTATACAACCAGTTCTGTGTTCACGGACACGCAGTATCTAACTTTCTAGTATCAGAATACTGGAGTGTAACTTCTTCCTTTTTCCCAGTCAATGGGTAAGAAGTAATTTCACTGTCTCAATACTTCAAATGTTCATAGAATTCTGGTAAGTATGTGCTTTTCTGTGGGAAGTGGGATTTGGAGGGGTCCGGGTTGGCATGGGTATCTTTGTAGATCTGGACTGACAAGGGGTTGTTGAAAACTAACCGTATTAAATGTCTTTTGATTGAGCAAAAAGGAGTTCTTAGATTATTGTAAAAATACTCAAACTTTACAGGAGTAAATAATATAGTGACTGATTAGGATTCTTCTGGGAGCTTTGCTTTGCACAGGAAGGGTAGATGAGGGCAATTTTATGAAGATTAACTCTCAGTTTCCAAATGAACAAAACTGGGACTCTGGAGTCAGTCAAGTGGTAGCCTCATCAGCTAGTCCTGACAGGGCCGGGAGTCAAACCCACGTCTGTCTGCACCCAAGTCCCATCCTTTCTTCTCGATAAGCCCAATGGTCGCTTGTACTTTGTTGCACCAAGCCTGGCAGAGCGACGGGCTCTCTGAAATGGCAGAAAGTGGCTCCCTATTGCCATTGTTGCTTTTCTTCCTGACAACATCCTCGGTGTGCCACAGAGGCCTTCCCTTCCCTGGGCCATGCCCATGCGCCATCTTTGTCTACAACTGTCAATACGCCTGCACAGATCATGAAACAAGGTGCAGTTACCTCGAAGCGCACGCCAGGCTCCTTCCTGCCTGCAATGTCTCAACCCTCTTCCCCGTCCCCAACCAACCCTGCCTCGGGTATAAATCAGACACCTCACTGTCCTCCTCGGCCCGGCTCAAGGTCACCTCCTTTGCGAGGCCTCTCTCACGACCCACGTGTCCAGGTAGAAGCGGACACCCTTTCTCCGTGGCCCTCTCTTCCTGAGCATCCGTCCTAGCACTCCGTGACCGCGCTGGCTCACGTCTGCCCTTCCACGGCACCACGTCCCAGCAACCCATACCCCAGAGACCCTCGATGTGTATTCGGGGGTTTGAGGAAGGGGCACGAAAGCCATGTGAGTCACGGGCCAGCCATCACTCACCGCCCTACTTCTCACCTTGTGAGGCCGGTGTTTCTCATGAACGTGAAGGACATGGATCCGGAGCCGGTCCCGCTTCTCAAAGGATCGTTTGCAGAGACTGCAGGGAAACTTCCTGTCACCCTTGTCCACACAAGGGGTATACTTGAGATGCTTGTCTCTGTAATACTTGTAGGTGAATACTTTCCCGCATCTTTCACATCTGTAGCCTTCTGCAGACTCTGTCAAACACAGGGGGTAAGTGCCAGTCGCTCCGTCAGCTCCCGCCCCTCATTCTTACTTCCTCCAAGAGGATTCTTTTTTTTTTTAAGATTCTATTTATTTATTTAACAGAGAGAATGAGAGGGAGAGGTGGGCTCTCCGCTGAGCAGGGAGCCCAATGCGGGGCTGGATCCCAGGACGCTGGGATCATGACCTGAGCTGAAGGCAGATGCTTAACCGACAGAGCCACCCGGGTGCCCCCTCCAAGAAGATTTTTAAAAACCTTTTATTACAGAAAATTTTAAACATATACTAAAATCAAAATAATGGAATAATAAACCCTCATATGCTCAACACCAAGCTTTCACGATGACCAGCTCATAGCTAATTTTGTTTCCGTTTCTATCACTTGCCTCCATGACTATTTCAATACTAATTATCATTTGGTTCATAAATACCTCAAACTGTAATCTTTTAAAGATAATACTTTTTAAAAAAGTAGTAACAATATTGCCATTGTCATACCTAAATAATTAACTCTTATCCCTTAAAGAAATACATGTGTATCCACATACGTTTAATTATTTCTCCTATCAGTTCAATTTCGGATTCAAAGTCTTCTTGTTGTCTATGGTTTGCTGTCTGTTCGATCTCTTAATTTGTAGGTTCTTCCTTTTTGTTCCCTGAAATGTATTTGTTGAAGCCCTGCCTCCAGCCCTATTGAAGAGCAGTTCAACCCTACAGTTCTTTTTTAAAAAGATTTATTTACTTGAGAGGAGAGAGAGAGCGAGAGCGAGCGAGAGAGAGACAGCAGGAGCATGAGCAGGGGGAAGAGGGAGGAGCGGACTCCCCTGCTGAGCAGGGAGCCCAGTGAAGCTGGTTCAATCCCAGGACCCTGAGATCACCATCTGAGCAGATGCTTACAAGGAAGACACTTAACCCACTTAACTGACTGAGCCGCCCAGGTGTCCCCCAACCCTACAGTTCTTGAACACACTCTTGACATATTAGGAGGTTAGGTTAACATACCAAACATATCTACTATGTCCTTTTCCCATCAGTGTAAGCTCTAAGTTCAAAGCAGTTCACCTCGGTCGATGATGAACACTGGACGATGATGGACACCAACAGCTTGCTTCTTAGTCTTCACAAGGGCTGTTCCATTTGGTCCCATTTACAAAGTCTTAGGCACCTGTTTAGCTTGCGGTTTGCTTCTCTGAACTTTTGGAAAAAGATTCCAGAGCTCCATACCAAAATGTATGGAGTAAGGATGACGATTATCTTGCCTCCCCTTGTATTCATAGGGTTATCATGATGATTAATTTAATCCTATCACTTATTGAGCTCTTACCAATATCAGTGATACTATCTCTGAGTGATAGACTTAAGACCCAGAAAGGTAAATCTGTTTTTATCAATGGAGAAGGGAGGGGGAGAGAGGTTAGGGAGGGTTCAGACGACTCTAGTAAGGGAGGTCCCAGGTCCAGGGGTGTCTATTGTTGGGGGAGGAGAGAGGACATGGGCCACCTACAAAAGCATCCCTGCTGAGGACACTCTGAATTCCAGGGGATCAAGTGGCTTTGACTGTGAATGCATCACTGAGACCTCATTGTCTGGCCCCAGGGAGGGAGAGAAGAGCCAGCATAGGTATATTCAAGAGTCTGTAGATGGAAATCTTTTTAGCATCAGGACTGCAGGGAAGCTATCCACCAGGGGCTTTGTTAGTTGACAACTACATCCCAGGCACGTTTAACAGGTGGCTAAGGAAATAAACCATTCATTAAGTAAATAACCAGGAAGGCAACCGCCAACCCCAGGACCATCCATTGCCTGGGATGTCTATCACTTTCATTGAGGTGCTAATACTCTCAGAATTCCCTTGCTGGGATGGTTTTAGCTCAGAGCTAGAATTGTCATTGGTCAGAAATACCTGGGCTTCCTGCTCCTGGAGTGGGAAGAGAGGGTCTACAAGATAGGGATCAGTGGTCTCTACAAACCGAAGCACTAAAAGCACACCAAAATTCAGAATGATGGTTCAATCTGAGTTTGCAGAAGAACTGCTTAGGCAAAAAAGCGACATGCCACCCTTACTAATTAGGCTACGACTGCCTACATTACTCTTTGGAAATTTAACTTAACCTAATGATTTTATCCTGTTCCCTTTCCTTCTTTCTCCTCCTCCCGCCCCAACCCCCAACTTCAGTCAATTACTCTTTTTAGCCAAGGGGTTTCCCAATATTGACAATGAGGCTTCCTGCCCCATCACACACCGTTCAGAGTCGTCGTCACATTCCACACCTCCATCCCCCAAAACACACACTCCGCAGGCTTGCATACTCAAATAACCCGCCCACATAGAGTCCAGACTCTTCCCTCCCACTCAAGACCTGAAAAACGGAAGTTCCCTCCAATCTTCACCAAAACCCTTTGAGGAAAACAGTTCTTTTGAGGACAGAGGAATTTTCACTTTTCTTTCCCTTTTAATCCTATCCAAAACCACTCACAGTAGAAAACAAATGAATTCATCCATAGTTCTTTCCAACAAATTGTTTACCATTTTCCTTCCAACACATTGTCCCAAATACTTATTATTCAACCCTATTTACTATCATAAGCCCTCATCCCTGTTCCTCGTTACCAGATGGCGATTTCTGTTTTCTGCATATTATTCTATATGTTAATATAGCATCATTTACATAAGAATTATTCTATTCTTAGCATTTAGGTTGTTTGTGATTTTTCACTAATATGGATGATGCCGTAGTAGACAAAAGCTTTCCTTTCTGGACTATTTTCTGAAGACAAATTTCCAGAAGAGTACTACTGAGAAATCAAAAGTTATGATCATTGCAACAGCTCAATACATAGTGTTAAACACTTTTTCAAAAAGATGATTGTATTCTGTGAGTTATCAAGCTTATGTTTTTCTCAAATCTAGTCTTCACTTTTATTTCAAAAATAATCAGAACATTTTGGAAGTGGCAGAAAAGATTTACTTGGTTTGGTGCTAAGTAAGAGACAACTGTGAGGTCCACGGACTTTAGAGAGTCCCACATTCTCACCGCCACCCTTGGCTTTACCCCCACACCTTCCACACGTTGGCATAGCAGGAAGACAGTTTACCAAAACAATTTCGACAGGTCCCTCATTATTTGGACTCTTGAACAAGGGGCTGTTCATCATTCACTTCCTAATCCCTGTGAGCATGTCTTCCTTCCTTTGGCTTCTCTATTCCCCAAACCTGGATTGCCTTCCCTCTCCCAGTCCAACACATCTCACCCCTGGGACCCAGGAGAAGGGGACATTGAGGTGTTTGGTTATTTCCTGCCCTGACGGGCCGGCTTGCAAGGGAGATAGGCATGCATACAATCACCGTAGTGTGTGATGAAAGCAATTCACTTTTCTTTTTTAACTTGTTACTTATTACATTTATTATAACATAATAAGGTGGTCTTCCGTCCTATTACCCACATTAGTAATTTGCATTTATCTCCTACCACCGACTAGATCAGGGATTCCCAAGCTGTCCTGTATGTAAAAATCAGTCAGAGGGCGTTTTAAAAATGCAAATTCCAGAAGCTCACTCCCAGGGAGTGGCTTGCTGGTCCTCTAGCTTCTTGCTGCTCACATGTGGTCCAGGGGCCAACAGCAGAAGCCTCCCTTGGAAGCTTGATAGAAATGCAGAATCTCAGGTCCCAGCCCTGAATGAGAATCTGCATCTTTCCAAGATCCCCAGATATGCACATCCACACTACAATCTGAGAGTGAGAGCAGAGCTCAGCGCTTCTCAAAGGTGATTAAGAGCCCCAGTAAGAAAGACATTTTATATCAGAGACAGCACACACACATGTCCATTTGAAACAAAAACTTCACCAAAACAATGTTTACTCTTAACTTGAGATTCGCATCGACATTTTCTATTCTACTTTATTCTAATTCCTTTTTTTTCCTTTAAAGATGGTCTAAACCACTAAATTGATCTCCCACCACATTAAGGTACTGCAACCCCCATTTGAAAAGCCCTGCTCTAGAGCTTTGATGGGGTCATCGGCTGTGTCAGTCTGAGCAGAGATGAATCAGAAACTGGCTCACCTAGACAAGAGGTTGCATCCGTTTATTTTGCTTCTATTTTTTTTCTCTAGGAGGGGAAGGGGGAAAAGAAAAGGTATTCCTGTGAATAGAAGCAGCTTCAGAAGCTTTGGAAAGATAAGGGCATCTTCCTCCAGCTGGGTAGTGCCCCCTGGTTAGAGACACCCTCAGTTTAGTCTCCCGGGCATTAGCCTCTGGGGGGGGGGGAGGGCATTAGCCTCTGGGGGGGGGGAGGAGGGAGGAGCTCCCCAGGTCAGCGGGCGATGCTGCAGGAGTGGGGTTCCTGTTCAGAAAAGAGCCAAGTCCTCCCACTCTTTAGTCTCACTGGGAAAGCAAAGGTGTGCACTCACCTTCAGAGGGCCCCGGCGCCTGCTTTCCCTGTTCTGTGACCTGAAGGCTCACAGGAATGTCCAAAAACTTTTCATAGCAGTCTCCATACCACACGAGGAGCTCTTGGTTCTGGCAGATCTCCTTGCAGCTCTCATAAAAGATCTGCCCTTGACACTGCACAGCAACGAGGTTCTGCTCCTTGGGGAACCGGGCACAGTTGACATAGGACATCCAGTTCCCTGCAGCTCCTTTCCCATCTATAAAGTGGCTCAAATGACCATCTTCAAAGATCTAAATAAAATAAAACAAAGTTTAAAATGCACTTTTTTTTGGCCTAACCTATAAAGTAAAATTACTTATTAAAAATTTAGTCCACATCTCATGCCTGAGTCCACTGAATATATTTATTATTATTTATTAATATTATTAAGCCCAAATAGATTTATTAGCTTAAGAATATCTCTATAGGTGCTGTGACATTTTTTAAAGATTTTTACTTTCATCACTTGCTTAATTCCCAAACTTCTATAGTGAGTATGTTAATTGCATAAGCAGAGAAAAGGGGAACAAGAGGAGGTTACATTTAATTCACAACTCAAAGACAATCAATGAGTTTTGTGCTTTATCCCCACCTACTTGTCATGCATATTAGTGGAGCCTTACTTTAATTCTTTCTCTGCTGTGGGCAATTCCACTGTCTCCAACGTTTTGTTATTATAAGCAACTTTGTGATTAACATCTTCCACATCCTCTGAATTTCAGATTACCTTCCTAAACTATATTCTTAGAAGCAGAAATGCAGGGTCAAGAGGAGGGATCTGATATATTCTGATAAACTGGAGTCCTACCAGCATGTTCCCAGCAGAATCAAGAATATCAGTTTTTCAAAATCCATAGCTAATTTCGCAGGCAAATGATATCATGAATTTTAAAATTTTTCTTCTCTTTGCAATATTCTCAGCACCACTGTATAACCTCTAAAGCATCTGGTGTTGTCTATACATATAGACAAATATTCATTCTTTACACGTATATTCCATTGCTACAGATGAAAACCGATTTAAGGCACCACAAAACACAAAGACTGCATGTAGAGGTGCCATCCTGGTGGAATGAGCATCTGCCTTTCCACCTCTTTATATTGCAAAACGGGCAGCACAGACAGCGGAGTGTGCCCAGGCTAGGATTCTCCCAGGAGGCCAGAGGCCAACATTGTTCCCCACCAGCATCATTTCCCACTTGGCCCACCCACCAGAAACATTCATTTACCTCCCACATCAGAGAATTGTCTCCATAGGTCTTGACTTCACTGGCGTTGACCACTTTACCTTGGAAGGGCCCAAACCTGACTCCTTTGGCAATGAGGCTACCGCAGAACACACCAAAATGTCGCACTTCACCGAACGTCGTCTGCTTGAGGCAGAGACCTAGGCGAAAGCCAAGGCAGGAAAGCCAGTGAGGAAACGGACTGTATTTGTTCAGGGACAGAAATCCAGGCAAGAAGGCCTGCCTACCTTCTGGTAGTTGAAGGGAGTCTTTATCCAGAGTTCGACAAAGAGAATCGGATCCTAGAAAAAAGTGTTACAATTTTATTTTTCATAACGTGTTTCCCTCCCTACTTCTTGGAGGTAACCATAATCCTGAGTCTGAGGTTTCTCCTTTTTATTTTTCCTGCTCCTTTTACATATAAAATTTCTCATTGGAGACTCAGAACAACCCCTGCAAGGTAATGTAATTAACTGCATTTTGCAAATTTAAAGAACTTGAGAATCAGAGACAATGCTGACTTTGACTAAGGTCCAGATAGATGGCAAGGCTGGGACTCCAAGGAGGAGGTGCGTGAGGCTTTCAAGGAGGTATCTGATACATCCTGGTAGAATCTGATCCCAGCTGACAAGTCCCTCGTGTGAACCATGTCTCTCTTGACCCTCAGCTCCCACTACCTGCATGTAGACAGGTAGAGCCTCAGAAGCGAGCCTGGCCTACCCAGGCTCCATACTCTGATGGCAAGTGTACATATGTCCCCACTGGCCTTGGACACTTTGATGTCCCCCTTCCCCACTCCTGCTCCCCCCTCTATCCACCCAACCTGACTCCGCCGGGGTGTGACCACCTTTACCAGGGCTGTCTGTGGGGACCAGGAAGCCGGAAATTGC
This sequence comes from Ursus maritimus, assembly GCF_017311325.1. Taxonomy (NCBI): domain Eukaryota; kingdom Metazoa; phylum Chordata; class Mammalia; order Carnivora; family Ursidae; genus Ursus; species Ursus maritimus. The sequence goes on from NW_024427107.1 coordinate 20,425,018, forward strand.
GTGGTGCAGAGGGGCTGAGGGCTCCACGCTGGGAATGACCCCGAACAGAACCAAGTGCAGGTCCTCCTGGGTGAAGTGGTAACGGTGAGTCGACTTCCCTTCTTGGTTGGGGATTTTGGAGCCCTCCTCAGACCGCTTGCTGGGGGAGCAAGGTAATAACTGGGGCGTCTTCAGCCCCTCAGGTAACAGGGAAGCGTTCACAGCGGACGGCGGAATTAAAATCTCAGGTCCACAACACTGGCCACTGTCGCTTCGGCCACCAACGTGGCCCAAGTCGTCACTGGTGGCGCCTGTATATTCGTGGCTGCTGTTGAAGCGTGGCACTTCTCTGGGGAGATGGGGAACTGGGTACCACGGGGGCAGCTTGCTGTACCAGGGCAGATCGTAGAGCGGCTCCCTCTGCAGGGCCAGGCTGGAGCTCAGCAAGGGAGGCGCGGGCCGGAAGGCGAAGGGGGGCAAAGCGTGGGATGCAGACACCGCGGCCTCCAGCTGCGGGAAAGGTTGGAAATCTTCCTCCGCAGCGGTTAGCATGTTCCCATAGTGGCCGTAGGGCGGGAAAGGCATGTAGTAGGCGTCCAGGTGCTGGGGGCTGCGCTGGAGCCTCTCCGGCGCGTAGCACATCTTGTCCTGGGGTCCGGCCTCACCTGGCGGCCGCAGAGCCATCCCCGGCAACAGCGCGCGGCGCGTCTGCGGGAAAGCAAGCGCAGCTGAGGGGCGCGGGGCGCCGCGGCCCTGCTCCCACCTGCCTACCCTCCACCGACCAAGCCAGCCCCGGGTCGAAGGGAATCGCGGAAAACCCCCAATTCGATTCCGCAAGCCCTACCCCACAAACAAAGCAACGCAAAACAGAACAAAACAAAACTGCAATGCAAACACAAAACCCCAAACGAAAACCTTCCGGGATCTTGTTCAACTCCACGTTCCTGGTAAGTGTCGCTTTTGCCTTCCCTCTCCAAGCACACCTTGACCAAGCACAGCTGGTTTCCAACAACCCATTCTCTACATCCGGCCCCAAACCCGGCTCCTGCAAAATCCGTTTCAAGTTCCCTCTTCCGCCCTCTTCTCTATCCAACAAAACTCTTGCCCAGGGTCGGTCGGAGCCCCGGGGCCCTCCCACCCTAGGGGCCGGGGCCGGGAGCCGAGCGCGAGGCCTTACTGGGCTTTGGGGCAGCCGGCGGCTCCAGGCGCTCCTGGGTACCCAGAAGTGAAGGAAGGGCCAAGGGCCCCCGGCCACTTCGCGCAGAAGGAGACGCGCTCCCCGAGCCCGGGGGCAGGTTGGGAAGGCCGCCGCTCCTCGAGCCGCGGGTTGGACCCCGCGGACCCAGGGGCCGGGGCTGCCGCGACGAGGAGGGCGCCACCTTCGGCTCCCCTCAGAGCTCCGCAGCCAGCGCCGGCTTCGCCACGTGGGCCGGGTCCCGCCACATTCCCCAAGTCCCTCCGGGAACTTTGGTCACCCCACCTGGGGGTTTAGGGAGTCTGGGGTCGCCTCTCGGGAGCAGACGAGGACGAGCCTCAGGCCAGGGGGGAGAGAAGCCTCGGCGGCCACCGCCCCCACCCGAAAGGATGGCGTTTTAATGGACACAGGTTCACCAAGGCCGAGGAATGGAGCGCCTTCAGGGCCGGCGGGTCTCGAGGGCAAGATCAATGAGCCCAATAAGGAAACCCAGCAGGGTCGTGACTCAGAAATTAAAGAACACGGGGTCAGGAGAAGAGGTCAGCCACGACGAAGGCATCTGCCTGTCTCCTCCTGAGCCCCCAAAGGCTCTCGACTCCTGGCCTCCCTGACCGCAAAGATACGGCACTTGGGGGTTGCAAGCCACTTAAGGAGTGAAAGCCCCAAGAGGGCCAAACGGCCACCCAGGACGAACTGCGCCAGCGCCTGCTTCCTGCGCTCCCCAACCTCCCCGGCGGACGACGGCCCCGGGCTCCAGCGGCGCCCCAGCCCGGCACCCACCTTCGAGAGCGCCGCCGGGCGGGCGCCTCCAGGACCCTGAAGGCGGCGCGGGCTCCGCACCAGTAGGCTTCGGGCGGGCCGAGAGGGTCGAGCGGGGGCTTAAGAGGGCGGCGGGCGGGCGGGGCCGCGGGGCATAGTGAGGGCGAGGGTGGGGAAGGGACGCGGCCCACGCAGGTCCCCAGCCCGTCTCCTCCCCGCCCACCGCAGCCATTGGCCGACGCTCCCCTAGACCTCCAGTCCCCAGGGGGTCGCGCATTTAACTCCTCAGGTCTCCAACCCCTCCCCGGGATCCTGCTGGGAGCACTCGCCCTCCGCTTTCTGCGGCTGGCGATTTGCCCCTCCAGGCTTGCGGGCTGGGGCGGGGGGCAGAAAGCGTGGGCAGGCGGCGCCAAGTGTCCCAGATACGCCCCCGTGCGCACACACAGACCCCGAACCCACGGGGTAAGGCTGGGACTCGCGTCCCAGGGTTTCGCCCCTGCCTCTCGGCTTTGAATTTCCAAGAACGGAGCCTGGCCGAAGGCGGCGTCAAGCCCAAGGACCGGGTGGACGTTTGTCCCTGATACCTCGTGGGGAGGCTGGCACCGCCCTTGGGGCTGGTGGGGGCACCTCGACGCGGTGGGCTCGGCGTCCGGGACGCTTCCGAGATTTCCTGGGGGTCGTTTAGCCCTCTACGGGGAGTTTTCTCAAGTAGCTTTCGAAGTCGGAGCTCCTGCCCCCAGCGCTGCCACGGCTGCCCCGGGGAAGGCGCCACAGCTCGGACGCGCGAGACTCTGAAAA
>NW_024427107.1:20427758-20431177 GCF_017311325.1 Ursus maritimus
TTCCCTTCTTGGTTGGGGATTTTGGAGCCCTCCTCAGACCGCTTGCTGGGGGAGCAAGGTAATAACTGGGGCGTCTTCAGCCCCTCAGGTAACAGGGAAGCGTTCACAGCGGACGGCGGAATTAAAATCTCAGGTCCACAACACTGGCCACTGTCGCTTCGGCCACCAACGTGGCCCAAGTCGTCACTGGTGGCGCCTGTATATTCGTGGCTGCTGTTGAAGCGTGGCACTTCTCTGGGGAGATGGGGAACTGGGTACCACGGGGGCAGCTTGCTGTACCAGGGCAGATCGTAGAGCGGCTCCCTCTGCAGGGCCAGGCTGGAGCTCAGCAAGGGAGGCGCGGGCCGGAAGGCGAAGGGGGGCAAAGCGTGGGATGCAGACACCGCGGCCTCCAGCTGCGGGAAAGGTTGGAAATCTTCCTCCGCAGCGGTTAGCATGTTCCCATAGTGGCCGTAGGGCGGGAAAGGCATGTAGTAGGCGTCCAGGTGCTGGGGGCTGCGCTGGAGCCTCTCCGGCGCGTAGCACATCTTGTCCTGGGGTCCGGCCTCACCTGGCGGCCGCAGAGCCATCCCCGGCAACAGCGCGCGGCGCGTCTGCGGGAAAGCAAGCGCAGCTGAGGGGCGCGGGGCGCCGCGGCCCTGCTCCCACCTGCCTACCCTCCACCGACCAAGCCAGCCCCGGGTCGAAGGGAATCGCGGAAAACCCCCAATTCGATTCCGCAAGCCCTACCCCACAAACAAAGCAACGCAAAACAGAACAAAACAAAACTGCAATGCAAACACAAAACCCCAAACGAAAACCTTCCGGGATCTTGTTCAACTCCACGTTCCTGGTAAGTGTCGCTTTTGCCTTCCCTCTCCAAGCACACCTTGACCAAGCACAGCTGGTTTCCAACAACCCATTCTCTACATCCGGCCCCAAACCCGGCTCCTGCAAAATCCGTTTCAAGTTCCCTCTTCCGCCCTCTTCTCTATCCAACAAAACTCTTGCCCAGGGTCGGTCGGAGCCCCGGGGCCCTCCCACCCTAGGGGCCGGGGCCGGGAGCCGAGCGCGAGGCCTTACTGGGCTTTGGGGCAGCCGGCGGCTCCAGGCGCTCCTGGGTACCCAGAAGTGAAGGAAGGGCCAAGGGCCCCCGGCCACTTCGCGCAGAAGGAGACGCGCTCCCCGAGCCCGGGGGCAGGTTGGGAAGGCCGCCGCTCCTCGAGCCGCGGGTTGGACCCCGCGGACCCAGGGGCCGGGGCTGCCGCGACGAGGAGGGCGCCACCTTCGGCTCCCCTCAGAGCTCCGCAGCCAGCGCCGGCTTCGCCACGTGGGCCGGGTCCCGCCACATTCCCCAAGTCCCTCCGGGAACTTTGGTCACCCCACCTGGGGGTTTAGGGAGTCTGGGGTCGCCTCTCGGGAGCAGACGAGGACGAGCCTCAGGCCAGGGGGGAGAGAAGCCTCGGCGGCCACCGCCCCCACCCGAAAGGATGGCGTTTTAATGGACACAGGTTCACCAAGGCCGAGGAATGGAGCGCCTTCAGGGCCGGCGGGTCTCGAGGGCAAGATCAATGAGCCCAATAAGGAAACCCAGCAGGGTCGTGACTCAGAAATTAAAGAACACGGGGTCAGGAGAAGAGGTCAGCCACGACGAAGGCATCTGCCTGTCTCCTCCTGAGCCCCCAAAGGCTCTCGACTCCTGGCCTCCCTGACCGCAAAGATACGGCACTTGGGGGTTGCAAGCCACTTAAGGAGTGAAAGCCCCAAGAGGGCCAAACGGCCACCCAGGACGAACTGCGCCAGCGCCTGCTTCCTGCGCTCCCCAACCTCCCCGGCGGACGACGGCCCCGGGCTCCAGCGGCGCCCCAGCCCGGCACCCACCTTCGAGAGCGCCGCCGGGCGGGCGCCTCCAGGACCCTGAAGGCGGCGCGGGCTCCGCACCAGTAGGCTTCGGGCGGGCCGAGAGGGTCGAGCGGGGGCTTAAGAGGGCGGCGGGCGGGCGGGGCCGCGGGGCATAGTGAGGGCGAGGGTGGGGAAGGGACGCGGCCCACGCAGGTCCCCAGCCCGTCTCCTCCCCGCCCACCGCAGCCATTGGCCGACGCTCCCCTAGACCTCCAGTCCCCAGGGGGTCGCGCATTTAACTCCTCAGGTCTCCAACCCCTCCCCGGGATCCTGCTGGGAGCACTCGCCCTCCGCTTTCTGCGGCTGGCGATTTGCCCCTCCAGGCTTGCGGGCTGGGGCGGGGGGCAGAAAGCGTGGGCAGGCGGCGCCAAGTGTCCCAGATACGCCCCCGTGCGCACACACAGACCCCGAACCCACGGGGTAAGGCTGGGACTCGCGTCCCAGGGTTTCGCCCCTGCCTCTCGGCTTTGAATTTCCAAGAACGGAGCCTGGCCGAAGGCGGCGTCAAGCCCAAGGACCGGGTGGACGTTTGTCCCTGATACCTCGTGGGGAGGCTGGCACCGCCCTTGGGGCTGGTGGGGGCACCTCGACGCGGTGGGCTCGGCGTCCGGGACGCTTCCGAGATTTCCTGGGGGTCGTTTAGCCCTCTACGGGGAGTTTTCTCAAGTAGCTTTCGAAGTCGGAGCTCCTGCCCCCAGCGCTGCCACGGCTGCCCCGGGGAAGGCGCCACAGCTCGGACGCGCGAGACTCTGAAAAGCAAGGTCCAGACCCATACTCGGCGCTCAAAGCCCGCATTTTTATTCTCTGTGCCGGCCATTGAGGGAAAGAAAGGAGCACTTAGGCTCATTCACATTCACAGGGAAGCATCTAGGGTGGGGGAGAAACCCTTGTAATGTCGGGTGACCTTGGCCAGGTTCCTCGCCACCCCAGCCACTGCTTCTTTGCAAAGTGGGGCGTAAACCCTCACGCCAGGCCTGACCTTGGCTGGGTTACTAAAGGTGGAGGGCGGGAAAGGAGGAAACATCCTGCAGGCCAAGAGACGCCACCAAAGGTCCCAAAGCTGGCGGAGGAGAGAGACCCGTGCGACCGTAGCTTCCTCCACTACCGCCCCGACCTTCGCGAGCCGCCACAGCGGGGCGGGCGCCTTGGCCGCGGGCGCGGCGGTGCTGGAGCAGGGAGGGAAGGCGTGGGAGCCCGCGGCCCCGGAGCGCTCGGGGAATGCGTGCCCCGCCGCCTCCCGCTCCCACGTGCGGCGCCAGGTCCCCGCGCCCGGCCGCCGACGGCGGGCCCCGCAGCTCCCGTGCAGACCCGACTCCCAGTGGCAGGGAGGATCTGAGGTGCGAGAGCGTTATTTGCTCATCCCGGATGGGGTGACGAGGAGCTCAGGGTGTCCTTCTCTCCGGTTCTATAGCTCTACCCAGCGCTTAGGAGAACTTGGCTAATAGTCTGAAGAGTACTCGATGAATCTCTCTTTTCTCAAGGGCCAGCAGCTCTAGGAAGGATCTTGAATTTGGAAAAGCCGAGTTAAGCCCTGCTGC